>NW_026732788.1:0-247500 GCF_028476545.2 Physella acuta
TCCCTTTGATGTGGCCAGCAAACATACCGCTTACCGACGTCACCATCCGGTGCTGTCTCGTAAGGGCTGTATCCGGTGTCGACTGCTCGTGTGCTCACGTTTTGTCCAGTTTCTGGCACCAGATGAGCACGTGCCCCGCCATGACATGCACTGACCTGTGGAGCAATAATACACGACATGCATGTCTGGCCTCTATACCTTTACATACACAATCATATATAAATGTATACTTATATTTGTACATATATATATATATATATATATATATATATATATATATATATTATATATATATATATATATATATACATATATACATATACATATATACATATACATATAATACATATATACATATACATATATACATATATACATATACAATATACATATATATATATACATATATATTCATGTATATATATATATTCATGTATATATATATATATATATATATATATATATATATATATATATATATATATATATATTATATATATATATATATATATATATATATATATAAATAATGAATTTTTATGTTTTAAAAAACTGAAGTAATTTTTCTCTTGAGCTTCATTAAAAATATTAAAATCTTTTTCAAATGACATAAAAATTCATGAGTAGCCGGAATATTCCGGTCACGGCTGTGTATTTGTTCACATGTAAGCTGAGACCCAACAGGTAATGCTCATTAGCCCCAGTGGAGTTCAAATCGCTTATGACAACAAACATTTGATCGGTGTCTGGTTCAGTTACCTGCCGCTGTGATGGACGTTCACAAGACAATAGCCAGGACATTGTCAGGCGAGGTTTTCAGCGTACCCATCTTGCAAACATGTGCCCAGCGCAATGAGCAACATTCATTAAGTCATCATTTACACAACCTTCCTCAATGAGCATATATATATATATATATATATATATATATATATAATATATATATATATATATATATATATATATATATATATATATATATATATATATATATATATATATACATATGAAAAAAAATTATTTATATCATATAAACATATATATATATATATATATATATATACATATACACATATGAAAAAAAAATTATTTATATCATATAAACATATATATATAATATATATATATATATATATATATATATATATATATATATATATATATATATATATATATATATATATATATATATATATATATATATGAATATTATATATATGAATATATATATATATATATATATATATATATATATATATATATATATATATATATTATATATATATATATATATATATATATATATATATATATATATATATATATATATATATGAATATATATATATATATATATATGAATATATATATATATGAATATATATATATATATATATATATATATATATATATATATATATATATATATATATATATATATATATATATATATATATATATATATATATATATATATATATATATATATATATGTGTGTGTATATATGTTTGTATATGTATAGATAGTGTGAATATGTATGCAGAAATAAATTCGCATTTCTTGCTACAGATGCTTTCAGTAATGAGCGAGTCTATAAAATATAATTGTTGTTATGTTAAACAAATTACCTTTAAACGAACCCTCGCTTATCAACACAAATATCTGCATCACGCACGAAAGATACAAAACTCGACAGTATTTAGACTACAAGATATTTCGTGTCGAAATCAGCTATATTTGCGTTAGACCGGGTAGATCAGATGGACTGCCATTGCTAAAGGGTTTCAGATAAGAAGGTTCCCGAAAACATGGCTCCCAAGGAAAAGTTGTGTGACAAACTCGACTCCTTTCTAATCGTTTTGTCACGTGATGTTTCAGGGTCCAATGGGTTAAAGCTTTTAAAAGTTTTAGAATTTTTACTTTATTTTGTATGCACATAAATAACGCGAAAATATTTATAACGCTACATAGAACCGTCTAAGGTCTAGACATTTTTAAAAATCTGATTTATTTAAATGCACGAAACAATTTTACATTTTCTATACTGGGTTTTCTAACGACAGTGAATTATCATAAAAATATGTTTGGTTAATTAAGCTGTGTTTTTTGGTGCTATGTTATATCCTTTAACTGGAGCTGAAAATGTGACTGGGTCATATAAAAAAATAACTCAGTTATATAATAACTGTCATATACTTATGCAGGTTATATTACGTCCAATGTTAATACATTCATTAATTTAATCACGATGCTAATCATTTACATATTGATTTATTCTTGTTTATTATGAAACATTAGGAGTAGAATCAGAAATGTACGAAATAAAATATAATGTTTTAAAAGCATAAATATATGGTCAACACTTGTGCATTTTTGAACGATTTTGTCCAAATGTTTAACACAAAGTAATGTAGGATACTAAACTCTTTATTTTTTTAAAATGGAAATAAAGCTGTGAAAAGCATGATATTCTGTTATCTGACACAGCTTTGTAACAAGTCTCAAGCAGTTTTTCTTTTTTTTTTTGGGGGGGGGGGGGGGGGCGAACTACATTTTGGGGGGGGGGGGGGGGGGTTGGGGTGGGGCACTGGTAAAAGTATGTTTTCTATATAAATTCCATTTCTTTCGGGGGGGGGGGGGGGGGGGCAAAGAAGTTCCTGGTAGAAACTGTGGTCCCCCCACCAATCCCTCGAAACACGGATACCATCCCTCCCCAACGAAATAAATTTATATAGAAAATATACACTTACCAATGTCCACGCCCCACCCCCCAAAGTTTCAAGTGCCCCCTCCCCCCCACCGGGAGAAAAAAATTAGAAAGAAACACTGGTCTCAAGGTTCATGTCATAGCAACATAGACATAAATTATTACTTCAACTCCCATTGTAGACAGGTACACAATCAGTGTTTCTTCCAGACTTTTTTTCTCCGGGGGGGGGGGGGGGGGGGCACTTGATATTTCCCGGGGGTGGGGGCGGTCTACATTTTCCGGGGGACGACGACACTAGTAAAAGTATATGTTTACTATATAAATTCCATCTTGTTCGGGAGGGGGGGGGGGTGCTAGACTTTCTTCGAGTAGGCGGAGCCCCCCGAAGAGATGCCTGGAAGAAACTCTGTACACATTATAGTCGCAGAGTTGTTTTAGTCCGACGGAACCCCAAGAATCATGTCCTGTGTTCGTTTTCCTCTATCCTGTACTATAGAGGGAACTAGACATCGTTATGTATCTATACCAGCAAGACATGCCATGTACATGTTTTAGTTTATAAGTAAAGCAAAGAATACTCTTTGGACCTAGTGATCCATTGGGCAGATGAAGTAGAGTTCATGTGTTTCTTGGACTCGGCATATGGTGGGAAGGCGTGGTCAGCCTTTGACAAGCCGCGTTTACTTTCCATAACTTGAGTTATGTACCCATTAGAGCTGGGTTGGACTCTGCGACGTTCAAATGGCTTGGACACGGATTCGAACTCGAAAGTTTTGGGGTTGGCAGCCTAGCGCTCTACCGTTTCAAATTATATTGCAGTTTAAAACCTTTGTGTGTGTTTTAAAATATAAACATTCATTGACCCCACCCCTCTCCTGAAATCTAGATTCGTTCACAGTCGGAATTTTACACCCACCCCCTCCCACAACTACTTGGACGCCATTAATAGATGTTCACATATTTTTCACTGACATTGACTATAATTCAAATAACAATATTAATTACTACCTTATGCAAATGATTCTTTAAAAATGTTTCTAAAAGGTAAAAAAAATATTTTAATTACCTGAAACAGAAAATGCAATATCAAGATACATAAAAGACACGGCAGCCATTAGGGCAAGAATAAAAACTTTAATTATTTTACAATTCCTCAACACGCGCTGACCGCAAACAAAATAAACGGCCATCTTAAAGCGGGCTCCCCATCAGGCACGGAGCATTGATCTGTTTCGTAGGTCACAGTTGGAGCTAAGTGGAGAGTGGAGCCATGTGAGCGGGGGGGGGGGGGGGGGGGGGGCGGCACCCCCCGGGGGCGTGAAGACACATATCATGGTCATGCGACTTTGAGCTTGTCTAAAATTACCTCACGTGCCAACGCGCCGGCCGGTTTTTTTCGTGTCTTTAAACAAAAGGCCGACAGCCTTAAATGGCCGTTCTACTTCAACCCACGCGCTAAACAGCGCTGATGCGATCTCCAGACAAGGTGTAACCAGATTCTAACCCGGGTTTATCCCCAAAACCCATGACCTCGAGAACTTTGTATTCTGAAGATGTTTTTTTTTTTCTTCTTCAGTACACCCAGTGGCGTAGCGAGGTCGGGTGTCACCCGGTGCGGCACTTAATGGTGTCACCCCCCCAGAGGCGTAGCGACCCTTCCCGGGGACAAACTTTCATCCCCCTCAAACTTTCGATTTACACCCCCCCCCCCCCTCGAACTTTCAATTTGCACACCCCCCTCAAACTTTCGATTTGCACCTCTTAAAAGACTATTTAACACTCGAATTAATCACTTAATTAAGTGGAATTATCATTTTTCTCTATATATTTTGCTATTTTTTTTGCCTAAATGGTGTCACCCGATGCGTTCCGCACCCCACCTCGCTACGCCACTGAGTACACCCCAGATACACACCATGTGCCAGTTTCTAAACTTTGAACATGAACAAATATTCTATAAGACTGAAGATTACATGAACTTTTTGGAGTAATTGCGGAGTGTGAAAGAGTAAAAATAAACTTCTATTTTAGATTGAAGAGAAGCATAACAGCAGTTTTGAATAATCTTTCGATCTATCGGAATGTACTAACCGCTGGGTTTAAATTAATCGGTCAATGTGAATTTTATTGCACATTTTGTTTTATCATATGTAATAAAAATAAAATGTGTTTTGTATGCATTTAAAAATCCTTGTTATAAATAATAAAACAGGGCTTATGAATTAATTCGTTTATTGTTCTAAAAATAAAAATTATTGATAATAAAATGCTTATGTGATTTTGTTTATTAACTTACCTTAGTTAATGAAATAAAACTGTATTTCAGAGATACACCATTCAATTAGTTACTAGTGTACATGACTTGTAACACTGTCATATACACCACTAGTAACACCACCATGTACACCACTAGTAAAACCACTAATAACACCACCATGTACACCACTACTAACACCATCATGTACACCACTAGTAACAAAACAATGTATACCACTAGTAACACCACCTTGTACACCATCATGTACACCACTAGTAACACCAACATGTACACCACTAGTAACATTACCATGTACACCATCATGTACACCACTAGTAACACCACCCTGTACACCACTAGCAACACCACCATGTACACCACTAGTAACACCACCATGTACACCATTAGTAAAACCACCATGGACACCATTAGTAACACTACCATTTACACCACTAGTAACACCATCATGTGCACCACTAGTGACACCATCATGTACACCACCATGTACACCACCATGTACACCACTAGTAACACCATCATGTACACCACTAGTAACACCACCATGTACACCACCATGTACAACACTAGTAACACCACCATGTACACCACTAGTAACACCACCATGTACACCATCATGTACACCACTAGTAACACCATCATGTACACCACTAGTAACACCACCATGTACACCACCATGTACACCACTAGTAACACCAACATGTACACCACTGGTAACACCATCATGTACACCAATAGTAACACCACCATGTAGACCATAGTGTACACCACTAGTAACACAATCATGTACACCACTAGTAACACCACCATGTACACCACCATGTACACCACTAGTAACACCACCATGTACACCACTAGTAACACCACTAATAAACCACCATGTACACCACTACTAACACCATCATGTACACCACTAGTAACAAAACCATGTATACCACTAGTAACACCACCTTGTACACCATCATGTACATCACTAGTAACACCAACATGTACACCACTAGTAACACCATCATGTACACCACTAGTAACACCACCATGTACACCATTAGTAACACCACCATGTACACCATTAGTAACACTACCATTTACACCACTAGTAACACCATCATGTACACCACTAGTGACACAATCATGTACACCACCATGTACACCACCATGTACACCACTAGTAACACCATCATGTACACCATAATGTACACCATAATGTACACCACTAGTAACATCACCATGTACACCATAATGTACACCACTAGTAACACAATCATGTACACCACTAGTAACACCACCATGTACACCACCATGTACACCACTAGTAACACCACCATGTACACCACTAGTAACACCATCATGTACACCACTAGTAACACCACTAGTAACACCATCATGTACACCACTAGTAACATCATCATGTACACCACTAGTAACACCACCAAATACACCACCATGTACACCACTAGTAACACTACCATGTACACCACTAGTAACACCACCATGTACACCACTAGTAACACTACCATGTACACCACTAGTAACACCACCATGTACACCACTGGTAACACCATCATGTACACCACTAGTAACACCATCATGTACACCACTAGTAACACCATCATGTACACCACTAGTAACACCATCATGTACACCACTGATAACACCACCATGTACACCACTAGTAACACCACCATGTACACCATCATGTACACCACTAGTAACACCATCATGTACACCACCATGTAAACCACTAGTAACACTATCATGTACACCACTAGTAACACCATCATGTACACCACTAGTAACACCAACATGTACACCATTAGTAACACCACCATGTACACCACTAGTAACACCATCATGTACACCACTAGTGACACAATCATGTACACCACCATGTACACCCCTAGTAACACCACCATGTACACCACTAGTAACACCATCATGTACACCACTAGTGACACAATCATGTACGACACCAAGTACACCACTAGTAACATCACCATGTACACCACTAGTAACACCACCAAATACACCACGATGTACACCACTAGTAACACTACCATGTACACCACTAGTAACACCATCATGTACACCACTAGTAACACCACCATGTACACCACTAGTAACACCACCATGTACACCACTAGTAACACCATCATATACACCACTAGTAACACCATCATATACACCACTAGTAACACCAACATGTACACCACTAGTAACACCACTAGTAACACCACCATGTACACCACTAGTAACACCACCATGTACACCACTAGTAACACCACCAAATACACCACCATGTACACCACTAGTAACACTACCATGTACACCACTAGTAACACCACCATGTACACCACTAGTAACACCATCATGTACACCACTAGTAACACCATCATGTACACCACTGGTAACACCACCATGTACACCACTAGTAACACCACCATGTACACCACCATGTACACCACTAGTAACACCACCATGTACACCACTAGTAACACCACCATGCACACCACTAGTAACACCTCCATGTACATCACTACTTACACCATCATGTACACCACTAGTAACACCATCATGTACACCACTAGTAACACCATCATATACACCACTAGTAACACCATCATGTACACCACTAGTAACACCATCATATACACCAATAGTAACACCATCATGTACACCATTAGTAACACCACCATGTACACCAATAGTAACACCACTAGTAACTCTACCATGTACATCACTAGTAACACCAACATGTACACCACTGGTAACACCATCATGTACACTAATAGTAACACCATCATGTACATCACTAGTAACAACATCATGTACACCACTAGTAACACCATCATGTACACCACTAGTAACACCATCATGTACACCACTGGTAACACCACCATGTACACCAATAGTAACACCATCATGTACACCATTAGTAACACCACCATGTACACCAATAGTAACACCACTAGTAACTCTACCATGTACATCACTAGTAACACCAACATGTACACCACTGGTAACAACATCATGTACACCAATAGTAACACCATCATGTACATCACTAGTAACACCATCATGTACACCACTAGTAACACCATCATTTGCACCACTAGTAACACCATCGTGTACACCACTGGTAACACCACCATGTACACCAATAGTAACACCATCATGTACACCATTAGTAACACCACCATGTACACCAATGGTAACACCACTAGTAACTCTACCATGTACACCACTAGTAACACCACCATGTACACCACCATGTACACCACTAGTAACACCATCATGTACACCACTAGTAACACCATCATGTATACCACTAGTAACACCATCATATACACCACTAGTAACACCACCATATACACCACTAGTAACACCACCATGTACACCAATAGTAACACCACCATGTACACCACTTGTAACACCATCGTGCACACCGCCACCATGTACATCATCATGGACACCACTAGTAACACCACAAGTAACACCAACAGTTTCCACACCAGTGATGTTTCTTTCAGGCATCTCCCAGTAGAGAGTGACGTTCCCCCACCCCCACGGAAAAAGTCCACCACCCTCAGTCCAAATAGAAAACACAATGTGTATAATGTATATAGAGTTTATGTAGTGTCCGCCCCCCCCCCCGCTTCGGATATTTCAAGCGTTTTTCCTCCCTGGAGAAAAAAATGTCTGAAAGAAACCCAATTTGAAAAACCGCGACTGTCAATGAAAACCTCAATAACTTGGCGCCTACGCTAACATTACGGTAAACCTGAGGATCTGCCTTTACTGCTCTGAACCCTCACACACATAGTCACACACTCTCACTTATGTCCGCCCCCACCCCACATACCCTAGGGGTATACGTAAACCATAATGTCTTGACGTCTTCACTAGTGTAACGGTAAAACCACGGTTTTTACCTTGAGGTTTTAAACTGAGATTTTCGACTGTAATTTTTAACTAGAGTAAATATAGAAAATATATACTTTTCCCAGTGTCTTCACCTCCCCACTCCGGAAAATTTAGTCCGCCCGTACCCCCACCCCCGAAAATTTCAAGTGACCCCAGATAGAAAAAAAGTCTGAAAGAAACACTGCGCCCACCCGCCTCAGTCCTATGGCCTACTCGCGCGCACTTTAGTTTCGTATTCATTTATTCAACAATTTCGTACCAGATGTTATGATAATTTTTACAGAGTACTTTTATGCAATAAATTTATGTATGCCCTTATGGTGTTACTGAAAGCTTATTCGTTTAAACCTAATACGTTTTATAATTAATTCGTTTTTTTATCAATTCTTTTATTATTAATTCGTTTATGATTCATTCGTTTATTATTAATTTGATAAAGGCCGTGCTATCAGTTTGTACCGTGATCATAGGACATTGATAGCTTTGAACGACTCATTTGATATATTGATTGTATTTTAATTGCTCTAGTTCTTCATGCATCATCTGTGATTATTATTGTTATTATTGTTTTTATACCTGACCCTACTATTTCTACTGGTGTAGTAGTGCATAGACTACCGTCGGCTGAATGGCCCTATAATCTATCTATATATATAATTATCTTCTTGGAGACGTTAAAAAACACCAAGCTGTAAGCGCGCCTTGCAGTCCCTTCTCTTCCTCTCTAGGCATATCGCAACCTCCCCCACCCCCACATGGTCTGGTGAGCTGTGGTTCACGCTAAATGTTTACAATCGCAGAGCCGGGTTTAGTATTAGGAGCAGATAATTTAGTTTGAAACTATTTTAAACGTAGGGGCGGTAACTAAGAGGAGGCTGCATTCACGGGGGAAGGAGGGTTTTAGTGTTTTAAAGCAAATATTTTCAGTGGCAGCATTGGTACTGTCGAATTCACAAATTATGAATTACTGAAAAGTAGAAAATAAAACTAAATAGCGGCGTATGATACGCCGCGGGTCGGCTCGTAATGGATATTACTTTAAAACGGTGTGGATGAATGGCTTTAGCCGTGAATCCACCCAGCTCTGATGGGTACCTAACTTGCGTGGGGAAAAGTAAAGGCGGCTGGGTATAGTTCTGACCACAATACATGCCGAGGTTAAGAAACAAATGAAGGTTACTTCCAGTGTTTCTTCCAGACTTTTTTCCCCGGGGGGGGGGGGGCACAGGAAATTTTCGGAAGAAACCCAATATATCGCTAGGTCTACAGAGGAACTTTAATTAATACTAATTCACTTTTGAATGGTTTAATAATTGAGATTTATTTAATATATCTTTATTGCCATTTGTTTATATATATATATATATATATATATATATATATATATATATATATATATATATATATATATATATATATATATATATATATATATATATATAAAAGTTAAGTGACCTACTTTTACGGTTAAGTTAAAAGCAACAAATATCTTAAATTACCGTCTATTCCGTAAATAGTACATTTAAAGTCTATGAGTATCACATTACAGGGTTAAGGGGCGATTAGATGGATGATATCAACTTAACTCAGCCGATTGTAAACATTATGTAGACTTAAATGACGGGAGAGGGGGGGGAGGTGTGAAGGTTAAGTGGTGTGGTGGATGATAGTACAATGTGGTCGTTTAGTTTAGCGCTGGTCTAGTTTTGTCTAAATGTGTATTGTCTAGTTTTGTCTAATATTTGTCTAGTTTTGTCTAATATTTGTCTAGTTTTGTCTAAATGTGTATTTTTGTCTAAATGTGTATTGTCTAGTTTTGTCTAATATTTGTCTAGTTTTTTCTTAATGTGTATTGTCTAGTCTTGTCTAAATGTGTATTGTCTAATTTTCTCTGTTTATTATATATTTTTCCGTTACGTTTGTTATCAAATATCGTCTTTATTTTTATTCTCTAGATTTATCGTTAAGTTTAGTTTTGTCGTGATCTGTTCAAGTTTCTTGTAACTTTGTCATTATTCTAAGTTGTGACATATTGTGTCAGTTTGTTTGTTTATAGAGCTATAAACGATAAACGAAGTTCGGAAAAGCTACCAGAATATTTCTATAAATAGAAGCAGTTCAACAAACTTGAACAACATAGACAAGGGTCATGAAGTATATCTAGATGTGTTCATGAAACTGAGTTACCTTCAGGCTAGAATGTTTTTCTCTAGACAAACAAGCATACAAAAGGAAGAAAATACCGTCCTGCATAAACTCATGCCTCAGAAAGATCTTTCTTAATACAATAATCAATGAGGTACTATAGCAGCGGACCAATCAACTAGGAGCTGAAGAAAAGATCCTCCAGAGAAAACGTAAATAGATTGGCCACACACTCAGGAAGCCTGTATCCAGCATAACAAGACAGGCCCTCACCTGGAATCCACAAGGCAAAACAAAAATTGGCCTACCAAGGAAGACCTGGAGACGTGACCTGGAAGAAGACACCAAGAAGATTGGATACACCTGGGGACAGTTGGAGAAACTTTTCCAGAACAGATATGCTTGGAAAGCCGAAACATTAAATAACAGGATACAGTTTTTACTACATGTATAAGATTCACAAAGTTCAGATATACAGTACGAGGGTGGGTTTGTATTGAGGGTACAGAAAGAGACTATCTCAGTAGAATGTTTACTCAATGATGACTGTAACTGACAATCAACCCCAGAAAAGCAGGCATGTATAGTTCAATAAAATGGATTTTATTTTATTATTAAAAATTATCACCTCCGCATATTCATCCAACTTGGCTTAGCCAAGTTATCGCATTCTAGAAATCACGTTGTAGGTTTATATTTAAAAAGACTCTATGATCTCCTTAACAGGCAAGTTAACTGTTCAGAAAAACCTGGGTACGCCACTGTCAAGGTTGCCTAAGTACATATGTGTGTACACATAATTACACACACAATTGCATATATGCATTATATATATATATATATATATATATATATATATATATATATATATATACTTCATATAGTGCTAATTTTATTGCCGTATAACTGCCAATATTAGTGCTTACCTATGATCTACGTTAGCAGTGTAGATTTGTCCTTAAAAAAATCTAATAAATTAATATTGTATTTTAGCGCACGTGTTTGATTCGAGATGAAAAAGAATTCCTAATTAGCGTAGATACAATTAAACTTCATTAACCGTAATTACAAAAGACCCAAGGCTAACTTTTTTATACCCCCCTTCTGTATTGATGGTAATTTGTTGACAATGACGCAGGCTGTCTTAATTACAATTAGCGGCGGATCGTGTCAATTATTGACACGAGACACAGTCAGCAAGCGAGACCGTGCAAGCGTCAACAATAATCTCCACGCGTGAAATCACGTGATCTGCCACTGGCCACACAAACTGTTGACGTATTTATCGTGTGGAGGGGGTGCCAGCTTTCATGTTGACAAGAGGCTTCCGATAAAAAGGCCCCTTTTATAATTCATGTTTGTGTTCCTGTTCATCGGTCTAGAACCGTAGGTTTTTAATTTTTGTCGGGTGCTGGTTGGCTGTGAATTTGTTGTGTCCGGGTGGGTAATTAGTTTGTCCGGGTATTTGTCCGGGTATTCTGGTGACACTATATAAGGATGATTTTCTTGTACGGGTGTAAGGCAGACTGCATTAGGATGATTTTGTGTTTAGTTGGGTTGACTAATTCAGGATGATTTTTGTGTTTGGTTGGGTTGACTAATTCAGGATAATTTTTGTGTTTGGGTGTTGGGTTGACTAATTCAGGATAATTTTTATGTTTTATGTTAGGGTGATTAATTCAGGATGATTTTTGTGTTTGATGTTAGGGTGACTAATTCAGGATAATCTTTATGTTTCATGTTAGGGTGACTTATTCAGGATAATATTTATGTTTTATGTTAGGGTGACTTATTCAGGATAATATTTATGTTTTATGTTAGGGTGACTTATTCAGGATGATTTTTGTGTTTGGTTGGGTTGACTAATTCAGGATAATTTTTATGTTTTATGTTAGGATGACTAATTCAGGATAATTTTTGTGTTTGATGTTAGGGTGATTAGTTCAGGATGATTTTTTTGTGTTTAGATGTTGGGGCGACTTGTCGTGACCTAGCGTTAGGGCGCTAGACTGCTAACCCCAAAGTCTCGAGTTCGAATCCAGTTTAAAATCAGTAGAACGTTCGTGAGTCTACCAAGCTTAGGGGGAATTAAGGCGGCTGGGAATTGTGCTGACCCAACAATAACTTCAAATGTGTCTTGGAAAAGATGATGATGCTGTTGGGGCGACTAATTCAGGATAATTGTGTGTTTTGATGCTAGGGTGATATTATATAATCGTGTTACTCGTCTTTCGAAATGAGGGTGACAGTATAAAATAATTTTCTGATAACTATGTCGAGTTCAAATGGGGACACGCTCTCCATTATACAAAGATAATATAGTATTTGTTTATGTAAGTTATACTATATCAGATTAATTAGTTTAATTCAGATGTGTAGCGAGGGGGGGGGGGTCCGGGGGTGTGCGGATTGCACTGGGTGACATCATTTAGGGGGGTAACACCAAGGCAAAAAATAGCAAAATATATTGAGAAAATTGATAATGCCACTTAATTAAGTGATTGATTCGAGTGTTAAATAGTGCGAATCGAAAGTTTGGGGGGAGTGGGGGGGGGGGGGGGGGGGGGCTGGAAATAAAAAATTGTAAGTTTTTTCCCCGGGAAACGCCTCTGGGGGATGACACCATTAAGTGCCGCACCGGGTGAGATCCGACCTCGCTACGCCACTGGTTTACTTCTATTTTCATAAATCTCCGGTTTTTAAGCAGGAATTCATTAGAATTATTTAGTGAACTGATACATTTCTTTAAGTAACCCTTTTCGTCTGTGATTGGATTTTCACTTGGCGATAACACACGAATTCACTCTGCATCACTGTTTTTTAAAAAAAACATTTAACAGCAACCAGTTTCACAACCAGTGCGCTCTAATTATTCGCTTTAATCTGTTCTGAACACACCAGTTAAAATCAAACAGTTTAATTACTGGTAGCTTGGATACGGACATTTCCATACAACTCACGTCAGTTTGTCACGGGGTAGGGTGCCGTGTGCGGGGACCAACAAACGAAGTATAGGCTGATGTTTGTAAAACAGAATACAGAACTGCGGCGTTAGTTCTGTGATTGGTCTGGAAGATGGGAAGAATGTTCTAGATGCAAGAGATAAAGGCTTTTGTTGGAAGTTGGTGACATACACGTTAAAGGCTTTTCTTGAGTGTTGGTGAATTTATTTTTTACACATGATCAAAAGAAGTTAAAGCAGATTTTCAAGGCAAGTACAAATTACTGTTGCTATGAAGTCAAGTGTTATAGTGTTATATATTGTAATAGTGCTTTATTCACTAGGAAAAAAAAACAACCAACAGGGTAAGACCTCTCAGAAAAACACTATTAATACAATTAATGGTAATATATAGAAGTGTATTATCTATATATATGTTAAAATGTTAATTATAAATCATCGTTAATATACCTCTCCCTCCCTCCCATTATCTCTCGTAATAAATAAATAAATATATATATATATAAATATATAAATAAATAAATAAATAAATAAATATATATATATATATATATATATATATATATATATATATATATATATATATATATATATATATATATATATATATATATATATTGATATATATATATATATATATTGATATATATATATATATATATATATATATATATATATATATATATATATATGATTTATGTGAATTTATACTTGATATAAATATAATTGTTTACGTAGATTTGACTGTTTTCATGAAATGTACACATGAACACTATTTTGTTTTCACCATCTAGTAAAGCGCTCCAGATTCTATTGAGGATAATGGTCTCCACGTACAGGAGCTACTGAAGCCAACCTCACTCAATCTTGACATCCCTGCTCTGATCCCAGTAGTAATGCACCATTTGGATCAAGACTTCCCTAGTCCGGCATCATGAAGCTGCTGCTCGTCTCTCTGTTGTTGCTTCAGTTATGGCACGGGCTGATCCTGTTGGGGGTGGAAACTGCCACAAGTTCCCCAACAGACACGACGTCTGCTGGTCTAAGTGCTGCCCCTAGTGAGACAACCACACCATGGACTACTGAAGGAGGTAATGAATTTTCTGGAACATTTTATTTGGAACTGAAAGATGTCGTATACAGTAGTGTGTACACTTACACTGAAATGGCTAGCGGTGAGGTACTGGATTACAGCATTGAGGTGTTATACACGACACAATTAGATGAAGATTTAGATTCGACATTTTGGTCAATGATGGCAGGTGTCACATACTTGCTTACATCAGAAACATCAAATGTAATAGTACAGACATCAGATATATCAGTTTTGGAAGAAACATCAGATATAACATTAAAGACACCAGAAACATTAATTTTGGAAGACACATCAGATACTATATTACAGACATCAGAAACATCAGATATAATATTACAGACTTCAGAAATATCACCTTTGGAAGACACAACAGATACAATATTACAGATATCAGAAATATCAGAAATAACATTACAGACATCAGAAGAACCAGATATAATATTCCAGGTGTCAGAAACATTAGATATAAGATTACAGACATCAGAAACAATAATTTTGGAAGACAAATCTGATACTATATTACAGACATCAGAAACATCAGATATATTATTACAGAAATCAGAAACCTCAAATATAATGTTAAAGACTTCAGAAATATCAATTTTTGAAGACACATCAGATACAATACTACATATATCAGAAATGTCAGATATAATATTACAGACATCAGAAATATCAGCTTTGGAAGACACATCAGATATAATAATACAGACATCAGAAACATCAGATATAATACTACAGACATCAGAAACATTAATTTTGGAAGACACATCTGATACTATATTACAGACATCAGAATCCTCAGATATAATATTACAGACATCAGAAATATCAGATATACTATTACAAACATCAGAAACTTCAGATATATTATTACAGACATCAGAAATGTCAATTTTGGAAGACACATCAGATATAATATTACAGACATCAGAAACATCAGATATAATATTACAGACATCAGAAACATTAATTTTGGAAGACACATCTGATACTATAATACAGACATCAGAAACATTAGATATAATATTACAGACATCAGAAATATCAGGCTTACTATTACAGAAATCAGAAACTTCATATATAATGTTACAGACATTAGAAATGTCAATTTTGGAAGACACATCAGATACATTATTACAGATAATTGAAAAATTAGATATATTATTACAGACATCAGAAACATCAGATATAACGTTACAGACATCAGAAATGTCAATTTTGGAAGACATATCAGATACAATATTACAGATAATTGAAACATCAGATATATTATTACAGACATCAGAAACATCAGATATATTATTACAGACATCAGAGACATTAATTTTGGAAGACACATCAGATATTATATTACAGACATCAGAAATATCAGATATAAAATTACAGACATTAGAAATATCAGATATAATGTTACAGACATCAGAAAAAAGAGCTTTGGAAGACACATCAGATATAATAATACAGACATCAGAAATATCAGATATAATATTACAGACATCAGAAATATCAGATATAATATTACAGACATCAGAGATATCAGATATAATATTACAGACAACAGAAACATTAATTTTGGAATACCCATCTTATACTATATTACAAACATCAGAAATATCAGACATAATATTTCATACATTAGAAATATCAGATATAATATTACAGACATCGGAAATATCAGAAATAATACTACAGGCATCAGAAATATCAGATATAATACTACAGACATCAGAAATATCAATTTTGGAAGACACATCAGATACAATATTACAGATATCAGAAACATCAGATATAATATTACAGACATCAGAAACATCAAATATATTATTACAGACATCAGAAACATCAAATATATTATTACAGACATCAGAAACTTCAGATACAACGTTACAGACATCAGAAATGTCAATTTTGGAAGACACATCAGATACATTATTACAGATAATTGAAACATCAGATATATTATTACAGACATCAGAGACATTAATTTTGGAAGACACATCAGATATTATATTACAGACATCAGAAATATCAGATATAAAATTACAGTTATCAGAAGTATCAGATATAATATTACAGACATCAGAAACATCAGATATAATGTTACAGACATCAGAAACATTAGACATAATATTACAAACATCAATTATACAAGTTGCATCAGATACATTAATTCAAACATCATTAATAGAAGAAATATCTGTCGAAATATTTGAAACATCAAATTTAAAAGGAACAACAGATACAATGTTTCAAACATCAGGTTTCGAAAACACATCAACAAAAATATTTCAAACATCAGTTATGAAAGAAATATCTGATGAAGTATTACAAACTTCAGTCTCTGAGGAAATAGCACATTTTATATTGCAAACATCAATAGAGTCATCAGTTGCAATATTTGAAACATCAGTTTTAGAAGAAATATCAGATACACAACTGCAATTATCAGATTTAATAGATACTGCTGATTCTGTTTTGCAAACATCAGTTTTGGAAACATTTACTCAGCCTATATTGAAAACATCATATTCAATATTGCAAACATCAGATACAATAACATCAGGTATTGATGAAACATCAGATTATTCATTAGAAACAGACGAAACGATAACTGCAATTTTTGAAACATCACCTGCAATTATAGAAACATCATTGACAGATGAAACAACACCTGCAATTTTAGTATCATCACCTGCAATTATAGAAACATCATTGACAGATGAAACAACACCTGCAATTTTAGAAACATCACCTGCAATTTTAGAAACTTCATTGACAGATGAAACAACATCTGCAATTTTAGAAACATCACCTGCTATTTCAGAAACAACATCTACTAGTCTAGAAACATTGATGACTGATGAAACACCTGCAAATTTAGTATCATCACCTGCAATTATAGAAACATCATTGACAGATGAAACAACACCTGCAATTTTAGAAACATCACCTGCAATTTTAGAAACATCATTGACAGATGAAACAACACCTGCAATTATAGAAACATCATTGACAGATGAAACAACATCTGCAATTTTAGAAACATCACCTGCTATTTCAGAAACAACATCTACTAGTCTAGAAACATTGATGACTGATGAAACACCTGCAATTTTAGTATCATCACCTGCAATTATAGAAACATCATTGACAGATGAAACAACACCTGCAATTTTAGAAACATCACCTGCAATTTTAGAAACATCATTGACAGATAAAACAACATCTGCAATTTTAGAAACATCACCTGCTATTTCAGAAACAACATCTACTAGTCTAGAAACATTGATGACTGATGAAACACCTGCAATTTTAGTATCATCACCTGCAATTATAGAAACATCATTGACAGATGAAACAACACCTGCAATTTTAGAAACAACACCTGCAATTTTAGAAACATCATTGACAGATGAAACAACAACTGCAATTTTAGAAACATCACCTGCAAATTTAGAAACATCAATGACAGTTGAAACAGCACCTGCAATTTTAGAAACATCACCTGCATATTTAGAAACATCATTGACAGATGAAACAACACCTGCAGTTATAGAAACATCATTGACAGATGAAACAACATCTGCAATTTTAGCAACATCACCTGCAATTGTAGAAACATCATTGACAGATGAAACATCACCTGCAATTATAGAAACATCATTGACAGATGAAACAACATCTGCAATTTTAGAAACATCACCTGCATATTTAGAAACATCATTGACAGATGAAACATCACCTGCAATTATAGAAACATCATTGACAGATGAAACAACATCTGCAATTTTAGAAACATCACCTGCTATTTCAGAAACAACATCTACTAGTCTAGAAACATTGATGACTGATGAAACACCTGCAATTTTAGTATCATCACCTGCAATTCTAGAAACATCATTGACAGATGAAACAACACTTGCAATTTTAGAAACATCCCCTGCAAATTTAGAAACATCGTTGACAGACGAAACAACATCTGCAATTTTAGAAACATCACCTGCAAATTTAGAAACATCATTGACAGATGAAACAACACCTGCAATTATAGAAACATCATTGACAGATGAAACAACATCTGCAATTTTAAAAACATCACCTGCTATTTCAGAAACAACATCTACTAGTCTAGAAACATTGATGACTGATGAAACACTTGCAATTTTAGTATCATCCCCTGCAGTTTTAGAAACATCATTGACAGATGGAACCAAGCCTCCAATTTCACAAACATCATTGCTAGATGAAACAACCCCTGCAATTTTAGAAACATCATCTACTAGTCTAGAAACATTGATGACTGACGAAACACCTGCAATTTTAGAAACATCATTGACAGATGAAACAACACCTGTAGTTTTAGAAACATCACCTGCTATTTTAGAAACATCATTGACTGATGAAACAACAACTGCAACTATAGGAAAATCACCTGAAATTTTAGAAACATTACCTGTAATTTTAGAAACGTCATCGACAGATAAAACAACACCTGCAATTTTAGAAACATCACCTGCAAATTTAGGAACATCATTGACAGATGATACAACACCTGCATTTTTAGAAACAACACCTGCATTTTTAGAAACAACACCTGCATTTTTAGAAACATTATTGACAGATGAGACATTGAATACAGCAACACTCTACACATCCTTATTTTCATCAATAGTTGATTCAACTTTCAGCACATCAATAGTTGCTACAACACAATTGCTATCATCATATTTGTTTGTCTCGGCAAGTTCTGTGTATCAGACTGAAACATCAACGAACACATCAGCTTTAGTAGAATCCCCAACTACAGAAACACCCTCAGAATATACAACACCAATATCATCATTTATTGCTGCCTCAATATCAGCAGCCACAGAGTCAACATCTGCACTTAATACATTTTCAGATTCAACGACGGTTTATACAATATCAACAAATGCAATATCAGAAACATCATTAGATACAACAACAGAAACAACAGAAACCGATACTACAACGGAAACAACATCAACCAATACAACAACAGAAACAACATCAACCGATACAACAGAAACAATATCAACCAATACAACAACAGAAACAACAGAAACATCATCAACCGATACAACAACAGAAACAATATCAACCGATACAACAACAGACACATCATCAACCGATACAACAGAAACAATATCAACCGATACAACAACAGAAACATCATCAACCGATACCACAGAAACAATATCAACCGATACAACAACAGAAACAACATCAACTAATGCAACAACAGAACCAACAACAACCGATACAACAACAGAAACAACATCAACTAATGCAACAACAGAAACAACAGAAACCGATACTACAACGGAAACAACATCAACCAATACAACAACAGAAACAACATCAACCGATACAACAGAAACAATATCAACCAATACAACAACAGAAACAACAGAAACATCATCAACCGATACAACAACAGAAACAATATCAACCGATACAACAACAGAAACATCATCAACCGATACAACAGAAACAATATCAACCGATACAACAACAGAAACATCATCAACCGATACAACAGAAACAATATCAACCGATACAACAACAGAAACAACATCAACTAATGCAACAACAGAACCAACAACAACCGATACAACATCAGAAACAACAGAAATAACATCAACCGATACAACAACAGAAACAACAGAAACATCATCAACCGATACAACATCAGAAACAACACCAACCGATACAACAACAGAAACATCATCAACCGATACAACATCAGAAACAACACCAACCGATACAACAACAGAAACAACACCAACCGATACAACATCAGAAACAACAGAAATAACATCAACCAATACAACCACAGAAACAACATCAACCAATGCAACAACAGAACCAACAACAACCGATACAACAACAGAACCAACAACAACCGATACAACAACAGAAACAGCAACAACCGATACAACAACAGAAACAACATCAACCGATACAACAACAGAAACAACAGAAAGAACATCAACCGATACAACAACAGAAACAACAGAAACAGCAACAACCGATACAACATCAGAAACATCATCAACCGATACAACCGATACAACAACAGAAACAACATCAACCGATACAACAACAGAAACAACAGAAAGAACATCAACCGATACAACAACAGAACCAACATCAACCGATACAACAACAGAACCAACATCAACAGATACAACAACAGAAACAACATCAACCGATATAAAAGAAACAACAACAACCAATGCAACAACAGAACCAACATCAACCGATACAACAGAAACAACATTAACAAGTACCATAACAGAACCAACAACCAAAAATACATCAATTTTAAACAATGTTACTTTATTTACACCATTAGCCGCTACAACAGTAGCCACAACATTTACCAACGTAATTTCAAATGGATCAACATCAACACCATCTAGCCCAACATCGTCTAACACATCATCAACTACAACATCAAATCCAACATCAATCAACACAACATCTACAACAGCATCGAATACAACAATTTCAAATACTGCAACGACAACAACAAATACTACATCAGTAACTCCACCACAATCAACAATACCAACAACATCACCGCCACCACCACCAACATCTGCACCATCTACAACATCAAGCCCGTGTATATCTAACCCTTGTGAGAACCATGGCCAGTGCATTTCAACGTCTCCAGTCAAATGTCTGTGTGTTGAAGGCTTCGTTGGAGAGACTTGCCAGATTGTAAGTAATCAACAGTACTTCTATTATTTGGGTCATATTATGAAAATACATTCACATAAACATAATCGCACACATATAAAACACATACATCCCTATATCAGCATACATCCACAAACATAACTCTGTGTATATTATATATATATATATATATATATATATATATATATATATATATATATATATATATGTTTTTCATAATTATAGATATGTATACATAAATATTTATATAGGCCTAAATGTATATGTTTATTACATACATACATACTCAAATTAGCATACATTCACAAACATAACTCTGCATATAATATATATATATATATATATATATATATATATATATATATATATATATATATATATATATATGTTTTTCATAATTATAGATATGTATACATAAATATTTATATAGGCCTAAATGTATATGTTTATTACATACATACATACTCAAATTAGCATACATTCACAAACATAACTCTGCATATAATATATATATATATATATATATATATATATATATATATATATATATATATATATATATATATATATATATATATATATATATATTCATAATTATAGATATGTATACATAAATATTTATATAGGCCTAAATGTATATGTTTATTATATATATATATATATATATATATATATATATATATATATATATATATATATATATATATATATATATATAGCCTATAAAGGTCAGTGCGACACTGTTATTCAAATACCGTTTCATTTATTTGTTTTTGTGGTGTGAATAATCTTCATTTCACGCTTTGCATATGCCAGTTTTTACGTTTCACCGTCGATTGTCACCCCCTGATTAATATTTGATTATCTCCCCTGTCCGCCATGTTGGGGGCATCGAACCGTTAAATGACGCGAGGGGTCAGTTACCACTGATGTGCTAGGCTGAGGTTGGTTCACACTTGGACCGTGGGTTCAGTGGCGTGTGGTGGGGTATCCCATAAGGAACCAGCTGGGTGGGGGGTGTGTGAGGAAAATAAAAAATAGAACCATTTTAAATGTACTACATATGTTTCGAATATATATATATATATATATATATATATATATATATATATATATATATATATATATACATATATATATATATATATATATATATATATATATATATATATATATATATATATATATATATATATATATATATATATATATATATATATATATATATATATATATATATATATATATATATATATATATATATATATATATATATATCGTATTCTCTACTCAGCCACGCATAAAGGATCACAGTTTACAAACTTTTAAATGTTGTACAGAGTTTCTTTCAGGCGGAAGTCTTACTCCGCCCCCCCCCCCCCCCCCGCCGAACGAAATGGAATTGATACAGAAAATATAAAACTCTATACTTTTACCAGTGTCCGCCCCCCCCCTCCTTCCCCCGGAAAATGTTCGTCTCCCGAAAATATATAGACCCCCCCTGAAGAAAAAATTCTGGAAGAAACACTGATGGTGTATTATTTGTAAAAGAGATTAGCCTGATTCCCCCGTGTCCCCTAACTATCGAGCCTCATCTGCCCCGGGGGTTCTTTACCATGGTCAGCAACCGAAAGATTTCCCTCCATATGAAACGATTAAAACAATTATAATTCACGGACATTTGAGATACAGCTTGGTATGTAGGGGCAAGCATAGACAGTGGCGTAACCATGGGGAGAGGAGGGGTGTCATGCCCCAGGCGAGACACACACATGTATTTGAAATGTTGATCATTTCGTTTGGTGCGACGTGTCTAAATGTGTTGTCAACAATGAGCAGGGTTGATCATCTTTTTCCATTCGTGCACAAGACAGGCGAAGTAGAGTTCATCTGTTTCAATGACTTCGGCATATGAAGGGATAGTGTGGTCAGAAATATACACAGCCGCCTAATATTTCCCTAACGTGAGTTAGGTACCCATCAGGGACGTTCAAATAACTTGAACCCGGATTCGAACTCGAGACTTTCGGTTGGGCAGTCTAGCACTCTACCGTTGGGGCACAGTTAACTATTTTTTAATATGTTGTTTACGATTCCGCGAATGATTGATTGTGGCCTGTTAATGATATTCTGGGGAAAAAAATAGAAAATAGATTAAATGAGCCTTGATAAAGCATAACTGTGTTTTAAATTTTTTTAAGACATCAATTAGCACGAGATTTTTGTTGTGATAATATCTTTGTGAATTATTTAAACAATAATTAGCATACGTTAAAAATCTGGGGCAGTGTGTGTGGATGTTCGGTGTGGTTTGTGTGGATGTTTGGTGTGGTAAGTGTTAATGTTCCCTCCTGTTCAAATATTTCCTCCTGTTCTAATGTTCCCTTCTGTCCTAACTTTCCCTCCTGTCCTAATGTTCCCCCCTGTCCTAATGTTCCCTCCTGTCCTAATGTTCCCTCCTGTTCTAATGTTCCCTTTTGTCCTAATGTTCCCTCCTATCCTAATGTTCCCTCCTGTTCTAATGTTCCCTCCTGTCCTTATGTTCCCTCCTGTCCTAATATTCTCTCCTGTTCTAATGTTACCCCTGTTCTAATGTTCCATTTTGTCCTAATGTTCCCTTCTGTCCTAATGTTCCCTCCTGTCCTAATGTTACCTCCTGTTCTAATGTTACCCCTGTTCTAATGTTTCATTTTGTCCTAATGTTCCCTTCTGTCCTAATGTTCCCTCCTGTCCTAATGTTCCCTCCTGTCCTAATGTTCCCTCCTGTTCTAATGTTACCTCCTGTTCTAATGTTACCCCTGTTCTAATGTTTCATTTTGTCCTAATGTTCCCTTCTGTCCTAATGTTCCCTCCTGTCCTAATGTTCCCTCCTGTCCTAATGTTCCCTCCTGTTCTAATGTTACCCCTGTTCTAATGTTTCATTTTGTCCTAATGTTCCCTTCTGTCCTAATGTTCCCTCCTGTCCTAATGTTCCCTCCTGTCCTAATGTTCCCTCCTGTCCTAATGTTCCCTTCTGTCCTAATGTTACCTCCTGTTCTAATGTTCCCTCCTGTCCTAATGTTCCCTTCTTTCCTAATGTTCCCTTCTGTCCTAATGTTCCCTCCTGTCCTAATGTTCCCTTCTTTCCTAATGTTCCCTTCTGTCCTAATGTTCCCTCCTGTCCTAATGTTCCCTCCTGTCCTAATGTTCCCTCCTGTTCTAATGTTCCTCACAGAACCTACTGGTAGCTTTGAACTCCACCAACAGCACTTTGCCACCTGACCAGGTTCAAACTGTGATCGACGCGGTCCTACGTCAGATGACTACTACAGTCAACTCTATTGGTGTGAGTAGCTGGTGGTCTATGGATTGCTCACCGGAAAGATGCGCAACGGAAAATTGCGCCACGGAAAATTGCGCAACACAAAACTGCGCATCGGAAAATTGCGCAACGGAAAATTGCGCAACGGAAAGATGCGCAACGGAAAATTGCGCAACGGAAAATTGCGAAACTGAAAAATACGCGAGATCATTTTTGTTTCTTAAATTGAACATTTATAGACAATAACACAAAATGACCTCGTGTACACTGTAGCATAATAAACAGATCCCCACGAATTATGACAAAAATAAAGTGTTCTAGTATATAATTTCATTTGTATTTGCGCATTTTTCGGTTTGCGTAGTTTCCGTTTGCGCATTTTTCTACCTGCGTAGTCTTCTGTTGCGCATTTTTTTTCTGGCAACATTGTGTATTAGAAGCTAAACATAAACCAGTTATTTTTAGCCCTTAGCCCGACCCCCACTTTAACCTGAAGATAATCGTAAGGGGTCATCCATAAATGACGTCACACCTTTTTTTCTGATGATTTTTACCTCCCTCTCTTCCCTCCGTCACACATCGTCACAAAAATCCAGACCCCCCCCCCCTAAAATGACGTCACACCTCAGCCTACAACCCCCCTCAAAATTGCAGTTGAATTTTTCTTAAAACATCGATATTTTCCAAAATCTTGTCAGAACTTTGCCAACATAGAGTATTTTGATCAATTCCTATTACAATTTATTAAAACAGTTCTCTAAAACGCGAAGTAACGGCTCAAATTCGTTTTCGAACATGTATAAAATTTAAACTTATTTAAATAATTCAAATTTCTTTTCATGAAAAAGTGGCAGAACTAATTATTTGAATTTGATAAATGCGCCTAAACCGTTTCGATAATTACTGGCTTCCATAGCATCAAATAGGCTGTTATTTTCACAGAATTTATAGTGAAAACTAATACAGTTGAACTGCTGATCCACTTAATGTTATAAACTATTATCATTTTTAGAAATAAAATACAAAAATGACGGATTGATAAAGCACATCAACCAGTGTTTGATGTGGTTAAAATATCTTTCAAAATGTTTTTTTCTCCTGCTTTCACTATACGAGTTAACAAACAAAACATGCACTAAAATAACATTTCTCGCCGCCCACATTAACTAATCGATCCATCAGTATCGATAGTACGAATACACGAAGCGATCACTTAAAAGAGTCGATACTACGGTATCGATACAATAATTAAACTAATCGATCAAACAAACAGTCAACTAAAATTCTGGTTTCTGAAGTTCCACTTTCATTAATTAATTAAAAGCCGTGATCCGTTCTAGGATTAAAAAAAACTAATTAATTTTAAATGTGTTTTATTTTAGTGTTAGCTTTAACTTGATTCTCTCGGCGAATAAACCATTTTAGAAAAAAAAATCTATAGCACATGTATCAGCTTTCTGGTTAGTTTTGAGAAAATATTTAGAACAGGTACGCCGTGGCCTAGAGGTAGAGCGCTAGACTACTAACCCGGAAATCTTGAGATCGAATCCAGGTTTAAGTCGGTAGAACGTCCGAGTGTACCAATCTCTGCCACGTTAGAGAAAGCAAAGGCGGCTGGGCATAGTGCTGACCACAGTATACCTTCTTATGCCAAGGGTATTAAAACTCTACACTATCAAGATGATGATGATTTAAAAAGAAAAACTTTCTTGCCAATCGTGTGTATTAAACCCCACGAATTCTGCCCTAGACTACCGGTCCTCTACTCCATCTAACAATCATCCAAGCTTCTTCAACCTACCAAACAACAAACCTACCTACCAACCGATCAACCTAATCCACTATCCAGTAACAAACCTATACACCAAACCTACCTATCCCACCCAGTCACTCACAAACCTACCACCAAACCTACCCATCCACCCAGTCACTCACAAACCTACCCACAAACCTACCTAAAAACCTACCCACAAACCTACCCACAAACCTACCCACAAACATACCAACAAACCTACCCACAAACCTACCTATCCCACCCAGTCACTCACAAACCTACCCACAAACCTACCCACAAACCTATCCACAAACCTACCCACAAACCTTCCCACAAATCTACCCACAAACATACCAACAAACCTACCAACAAACCTACCCACACACCTACCCACAAACCTACCTATCCTATCCAGTCACTCAGAAACCTACCCACA
Organism: Physella acuta; assembly: GCF_028476545.2. Taxonomy (NCBI): domain Eukaryota; kingdom Metazoa; phylum Mollusca; class Gastropoda; family Physidae; genus Physella; species Physella acuta. The sequence goes on from NW_026732788.1 coordinate 27,353, forward strand.
AACCTACCCACAAACCTACCCACAAACCTACCCACAAACCTACCCACAAACCTACCCACAAACTTACCCACAAACCTACCGACAAACCTACTCACAAACATAACCACAAACCTACCCACAAACCTACCTATCCCACCCAGTCACTCACAAACCTACCCACAAACCTATCCACAAACCTACACACAAACATACCCACAAACCTACCCACTAACCTACCAATACCACCCAGTCACTCACAAACCTACCCACAAACCTACCCACAAACCTACCCACAAACCTACCCACAAACCTACCCACAAACCTACACACAAACCTACCCACAAACATACACACAAACCTACCCACAAACCTACCTATCCCACCCAGTCACTCACAAACCTACACACAAACTTACCCACAAACCTACCCACAAACCTACCCACAAACCTACCCACAAACCTACCCACAACCCTATCCACAAACCTACCCACATACCTACTCACACACCTACCCACAAACATACCCACAAACCTACCCACAAACCTACCAATCCCACCCAGTCACTCACAAACCTACCCACAAACCTACCCACAAACCTTCCCACAAACCTACACACAAAAATACCCACAAACCTACCCACAAGCATACCCACAAACCTACCCACAAACCTACCTATCCCACCCAGTCACTCACAAACCTACCCACAAACCTACCCACAGACCTACCCACCATATTCTTCAACAGATTTACCAAACAGTCCACCAAACAATTATTATAGAAATTCTCCACCAACCAGCTTTCCTTCACGACAACTGATCCTAATAATCCACTATCTACTCCACCAACGAATCCACCGATATATTTACTACCTACTCCACCAACGAATGCACCGACTAATCCTCTAATAACCCATTAACGAATCCACTGACCAATCCACCGACCACTTAACCAAACACTCCACAAACACTCCACCAACCAATGCATCATCTACTCCTACAGCCACTTCACCAACCAATCTATCATCCACTCCAACAACCAATGCATCATCCACTCCACTCCACCAACCAATCCGCCATCCACTCCTACATCCACTCCACCAACCAATCCGCCATCCAGTCCTACAACCACTCCACCAACCAATCCATGCACTTAACCAATACCTGCCATGTGTTCTACATGACTCACCTACCTACATGTGCACACTATCATTCCAGAACACTTCTCAGATCATCCTTACAGCTTCCAGCAGAGTTAATACATCATCGTTGAACGCATCAACAGCTGTCAACGTCAGCACAAGTAAGTTCCACACAATCACAATCATAAGTACCAGAACGTTCCACACAACCACAATCATTAATACCAATATGTTTCATTTAATCCCAACCATTAGTACCAATATGTTCCACACAATCACAATCACAAAAAATAACAATTTTTGGTACCAATAAGTTCCACATAAACACAACCATTAGTACCAATAATTTACCCACAACCATTAGTACCAATAATTTACCCACAACCATTAGTACCAATAATTTACCCACAACCATTAGTACCAATAATTTACACACAACCATTAGTACCAATAATTTACACACAACCATTAGTACCAATAATTTACCCACAACCATTAGTACCAATAATTTACACACAACCATTAGTATCGATATGTTCAACACAATCACAATCGATACTACCAGTAAGTTCTACAATTTCACATCATTAGTACCGATAAGTTCTCCACAATCCTAAACATCTCCACCAGTAAATTCTCCACAATCCCAAGCACCGTAACTGGTAATTTACAATCACAAGCATTATCGCTAATTTTCTCTACCCAATCACAAACACCAGCACCATAAAGTTCTTGAAAATCCCAACAGTTTAACATTTTATAAATCAAACAATACGCCATGAACTGGTAAAAAAACGAGTGCATCAACTTCTGCCATTAGTTGTGTTGTAAAACCAATTTTATACTGCTCAGGTTTGCTGGTTGCCGTCAACGAAATTGCTCAACATCTGAGCGTAACCAACTGTTCCACTACAGCTGCAGCAAAATCTTGCCAGGTAGGCCTACATCAGTTTCAGGTGTTTATGTGAGATTGCAATATTTTTTATTAAGCGGATATACCAACGGTAGTGGAATCGCACAGTGTCTATGATAAATTGTAACTGATGTATGTTTGTTGACCTCTGATTTCTAAAACCTAAGTATTTACCCCCCCCCCCCCCCACCTATCATCGCTTTTGTGGTCTATTACAGCCCCCCCCCCTCTCCTTCCTATACTGAGTTAGGACTTCGATATTTACTAGTATGTAAATACTAATAAAGCACAATGTAAAAAATAACTAAACAACTATACATAGATTGTGTTTTTGAAAATACAAGATGATTCATAAATTGAGTCATTAATTCATGTTGACATAAATGTGCACCTAATTAATACTGACACAAATGCGCTCCTAATTAAATTGAAACAAATACGCACCTAATTAATACTGACACAAATCTGCACTTAATTAATATTGACATAACTGTGCACTAAATTACTATGGTTTCGACCCCTCCCTTGTCCGATGGCTGTGGACAATAACCCATCTGGGAGAGACAACTCCAAAATTAAACAAATGCTGCCTCGTAGTTTGATCTTGGTTGGAGAAAGCCCGTGGAAGCACATACAGAAAGAAAAGCAGGATTAAACTGGAGTCAACGGCCTACAGGGCGCATAACACACGTTATACCTAATTGTGTTGGAGGGAATCACATCCAACTACTTGAATTAAGAACGAACATGATGAACAGCAAACGACTAATATCCTTCTAACTTCCCCAAATGATCTCCTTATGTTTTTCTAACGTCTTTCTTATGACGAACCTATAACCTATGTCCTTACAATGTCCTTCCAAAGTCCGAGTATTCCCCCCTACCATGCCTTTTCATCGATTTCTGATAATCTTCCTCTTACATGTTGACTATCAATGCCACTGGGTTTTCCCGTAGTTTGTTTTTAACGAGCGAATGTTGATCATGTTGTCCAATTTACAGAATATTACAGTAAACATTGACGAATCTCTCGTTACTATTGGCAACATCATGGCGTCATCTATTAATAACAGTGGCACTACATCTTTAAGTAAGTACTCGTACATTTAGTCAATTGTAAAAAAAAAGCCAAAATAATAAGTATTTATTTTTATTGTATGATTTATTATGAACTATTTAGTTAACATAAATATTAATTTTGTATTCACATTTGAAATAAACTAAACAATTTTTCTAGACAGTTTCGATTTAAGTACAAGAGCTTTAATGTTTTGACACTTAGCTTTCATATATTTTTTGTCACTTAGATTACAGATATTCGCCATTAACAAGTTCTCATATAGAGTTAGGCAAACTAACTTTCAGGGCGACTGAACTTTAACCCATTTAAGTATGGGCAATTAGCTTTCAACTTGTCAACTTTCTGTGTATTTTAGTTTTAACCAATTAACTTTCTGGGTAATTTAGCGTTATTTGCAATTGACTTTTAACTAGTAACATTTATGGGCATTTTTTTACTTTGAATTAATTAACTTAATGAGCAATTAGCTTGCAGGCAGTTGGTTTTCGAGTTGTAAATAATATCGCTCAGCAACACGGCTAATTACAACCCTAAACGCTGAAGGAGTTGGAAGTTACGGTCTAATGTTAGTTAAAGACACATTTGGTACCTAAACAGAAATCTCAGTATCCCAGTCCCAACTCTTTAAGTTAAACTCTTCTGGGAAAGATAGACTGCAACACGTGAATCTCGCGTAATAAAAGCAGAGGTTCTACTGTTGTACGGTCGCGTGCCTAGCTGTGTCATGTTGACCTTTGTGTGCAGGTGCTGGGGGCACTCACGTGACGGTGTCCAAGGTCCATGACGTCACGAAGAGCGCCGAAAAAAACGTGGAAAGCTCTGACGTCAGAGTTAGCCTACCCAAGAGTTTGAGAGACAGCGAGGAGAAGGACGGGGTACTTTTTCAGGTAACGCTAGACTAACAGTGCCAACACAACAAACAGAAAAACTTTGACCATAACAAACTTTTGAATGCGCTGTAAAGAAGAGAAAAAAACTTTAATAAAAAGCAGTGGTCTGGAAAATATGTAAGAGATTTAAATAGCACTTACTGCTTTTTTAAAAAATAAATCAAGTTTCTTTCTTTATTATTTTTCAAAATTTATTTTTATAAATGTGCTTTTTTAAACGCAGTTATTTTTAATTGATTTTTAAAAACTAATATAATGCCTAAGTAGGTTAAAAGTGTTATATTTTTGCATTGTCATCGGAGACGGCAAATCGCCTTAGAAGGTAGTTCAAATTTAGTCACAAAATTTGCCACAAACATAGAAACAAACAGAAATCGCAACAAAATAAAAGTTTGTAATAAAAATAAACCTTCTTAAACAGCTCTCACAAAACAGCTCCCACAAAAATGCTCCCACAAAACAGCTATCACAAAACAGCTTTTAAATAAACTCGCCTGATCTCCCCTGAACTTTGATCTCTATCCTCTAACCACCCAGATGATATCTATACATCTATCTTTGACCTCCCTATAATATTTCTCTAACGTGTCTTCATCTCCATCTGATACCCCTTTAACCCCCCCCCTATTCTATCTCATCACCTCTCTTTATATCCCCTGATGTGCCAGTCGAATCTTCCTCTGCTCTCACTGTAATTCTATAAATCTCCCATGATCCCCTATCATTCCAGCCAGATTCTCCTATGACCTCTCCAAAATCTCTCTAATCTCCATCTAATCTCCCTCTAATATCCCTTTAATCTCCTTCTAATCCCCATATAATCTCCCACTAATCTCCCACAAAATCTCCCTCTAATCTCCTTTAATATCCATGTAATCTCTTTATAATCTCCCTCTAATCTCCTTCTAATCCCCATATAATCTCCCACTAATTTCCCACTAATCTCCATATAATCTCCCACTAATCTGCCACTAATCTCCATATAATCTCCCACTAATCTCCCACTAATCTCCATATAATCTCCCTCTAATCTCCCTCTAATCTCCCTCTAATCTCCATATAAAGCTGACGGTACAAGAACACAACCAGTCTAACATACCGGACACTTCAGGACCCCTGAATCCTATAGACAAAGTAGCGACACTGCGCATGACCACCACAAAAGGGGTGGAGGTACCCGTGGACAGAACAGATCCAATCACCGTCGACTTTGGACGCTATGCTGGTAAAGTTTTCTTTTACAAACAAACAAACAAACAAACAAACAAACAAACAAACAAACAAACAAACAAACAAACAAACAAACAAACAAACAAACAAACAAACAAACAAACAAACAAACAAACAAACAAACAAACAAACAAACAAACAAACAAACAAACAAACAAACAAACAAACAAACAAACAAACAAACAAACAAACAAACAAACAAACAAACAAACAAACAAACAAACAAACAAACAAACAAACAAACAAACAAACAAACAAACAAACAAACAAACAAACAAACAAACAAACAAACAAACAAACAAACAAACAAACAAACAAACAAACAAACAAACAAACAAACAAACAAACAAACAAACAAACAAACAAACAAACAAACAAACAAACAAACAAACAAACAAACAAACAAACAAACAAATGTACTATTTACACGGCAAACGTCACTACAGTTTCTTTCAGGCATCTCTTTGGCAAGGTACCCTCCCCCCCCCCCCCCCATTCTCACAAAGACATCTACCGCCACCAAGAAAGAAATATAATTTATATATAAAAAAAAATATAGTTTTACCTGTGTTCACCCCCCCCCCTTTCCCTCACCACCCCCCCCCCCCTTCCAGAAAAAAAAACAAACCCAACCTCATAAGCCCCATATCGGAGACAAATGTCAGAAAGAAACACCGAACGCAACGGATTGTGAACATACACTATTGATCCTAGAGAACAAACAATTTTGACCAATATAGAACACAATATAGAACAAACAATACTATCACATCGTTATCAATACGCGGCACGAAAGAGGCCAATGGACTATTTATATTCTGTTTGAGTTATTTTATATTGATTTCGTTTCAAGATTTCGTTTCGCATTTTTAAACAATTAAGTTTACGTTAGCCGTTGAGAATTTATACTGTTTACTTTTTAAAGGCGCTTTTAAAGAGGATTTTGTTTAAGAAAAAATCATGAGTTTTTATACTTCGTTAAAAAATTTTCTCACTAGAAAGATATTTTTTTTCCACTTGTTAACTTAAGATGACAATTATTTGCCTCTAGACAAAACCCAAGACACCATCATGACCTCTGATGAAAGTTTTAGCGTCCAAGTTCAAGGCCAGGAGGTTTTCTCTGCCCGTTTTTCTGTAGGACTCGGGGACTTTGTCCTGGAGGCCAGGTTTGACCAGTGGCCAGTGTACAACAAACATGACCTGAGGGTCGCCATCACGGCTGGGAGGGTAAGGCTGGATTTGTTATCTTTGATTTGATTGGTTCTCTGCCCTTAGATAGACTGGTGTACTGGGAGGGTAAGGCTGGATTTCTTATCTTTGATTTGAGAGTATACTTTCAAACCTGACGGTCTATAGGGCATGTGAAGTAGAGTTTACCTGTATCATAGGCATCGGCATTTGAAAGGATAGTGGTCAATAAATGCCCAATCGTTTGAGTAAGGTACCCACCAGAGCTGGGTTGACTCTGGGAACCCAGGATTCAATCCCGGGACTTTGGGTTAGCAGTCGTATGCTCTTCCACCCCCCCCCCCCCCCCCACACACACACCAAGCCCTGTTGATAATTTTACTTAGGTTAATAAAAAGTTTTAGTTTATATAAAACCGATTCGGATAGTTTAATTAGCATTAATTAAACACACGTTAGATCTATTGCTATAAAAGGAAATTATAGTTATAGCTAAGAACAGAAGTGATTAGATCGATAAGTTAAAATTGGATTTTTTGCGTTCAAATTTAAATTTGATTCGATGTCTTCAAAGTTGATCTAACCTTCTGAAATTCATAACGTAATACCAGTATACATAAGATATAACTCCAACCTTAACTAACAAAACATCAAATGACCCACCCTTCGTCTAACCCTAACCCCGGCAGATGACCACCTACAAGACACGCCACCTGAGTGCTGACGTCACACTTGTCAACAACGAGCTCCATGTGAACATTTACAAAGCTGGGAGCTGTGGGCAGACTTTGAACATCAGAATCACATACACACCTTCAGTGGTCAAACCTATAGGTAGGTCTGGGCTAGTGGGGGGGGGGGGGGGGGGTAGAAGGGGATATGTATGAAGGTAGGCAGATAGTATAGGGGTAATTAGCAGGAAGTAGGTTAGATTGGGTGGAGTAGGTGGCCAGATGGGAGGGTGGAAGGAGAGAGTGGGGTAAATAAAAAAGCATTATAGTAGGAAATAGGTTAAAATATAGGGCTTAGGGATTGATTAAACAGGGATAAACGATGACGTTTTCGTTTAGAAATAATTAAAATAATAAATTATCTGTAATAATAATTTATTACATAATTTTAAATAATAAATTAAATATATTCAAAGTTCAGCGTTGACTACGTTTTAACCCAACGTTTAGTAATTATAAACCATTAAGTCCTGTCTCGACTGTCTCACCTGTCTCACCTGTCTCACCTGTCTCACCTGTCTCACCCGTCTCACCTGTCCCATCTGTCTCACCTGTCTCACCTGTCTGTCTCTCCTGTCTGTCTCACCTGTCTCACCTGTCCCTTCTGTATCACCTGTCTCAACTGTCTGTCTCACCTGTCTGTCTCACCTGTCTCACCTGTCTGTCTCACCTGTCTGTCTCACCTGTCTCACCTGTCTGTCTCACCTGTCTGTCTCACCTGTCTGTCTCACCTGTCTCACTTGTCTGACCTGTCTGACCTGTCTGTCTCACCTGTCTGTCTCACCTGTCTGTCTCACCTGTCTGTCTCACCTGTCTGTCTCACCTGTCTGTCTCACCTGTCTCACCTGTCCCATCTGTCCCATCTGTCTCACCTGTCTCGCCTGTCTGTCTCATCTATCTCACCTGTCTGAGTCACCTGTCTCACCTGTCTGCCTCACCTGTCTGTCTCACCTGTTTCACCTGTCTGTCTCACCTGTCTGTCTCACCTGTCTCACCTGTCTGTCTCACCTGCCTCGCCTGTCTCATCTGTCTCACCTGTCTGTCTCACCTGTCTGTCTCACCTGTCCCATCTTTCTCACCTGTCTCACCTGTCTCACCTGTCTCACGTGTCTGCCTCACCTGTCTCATCTGTCTCACCTGTCTCACCTCTCTCACCTGTCTGCCTCACCTGTCTGTCTCACCTGTCTCACCTGTCTGTCTCACCTGTCTGTCTCACCTGTCTGTCTCACCTGTCTGTCTTACCTGTCTCACCTGTCTGTCTCACCTGTCTCATCTGTCTCACCTGTCTGCATCACCTGTCTCACCTGTCTCACCTGTCACATCTCTCTGCCTCACCTGTCTCATCTATCTCACCTGTCTCACCTGTCTCACCTGTCTGTCTCTCCTGTCTGTCTCACCTGTCTGTCTCACCTGTCTGTCTCACCTGTCTCACATGTCTGTCTCACCTGTCTGTCTCACCCGTCTCACCTGTCTCACCTGTCTCACCCATCTCACCTGTCTCACCCATCTCTTCTGTTTCACCTTACAGGTAACTCAGCACGTCGCAGACTTTTGGCAGACACCACTGCCCTCCCCGCCTCCATGAGTCTGTTGTCTGCCATCCACTGGAACAAGGCGTGTCTTTGTTGGTCGACCAGTCCAGATGTAGAGGTACTTTAGTCGATGGTACTTTAGTCGATGGTACTTTAGTCGATGGTACTTTGGTCGATGGTACTTTAGTCGATGGTACTTTGGTCGATGGTACTTTGGTCGATGGTACTTAAGTCGATGGTACTTTAGTCGATGGTACTTTGGTCGATGGTACTTTAGTCGATGGTACTTTAGTCGATGGTACTTAAGTCGATGGTACTTTTGTCGATAGTACTTTAGTCGATGGTACTTTAGTCGATGGTTCTTTAGTCGATGCTACTTTGGTCGATGGTACTTTAGTCGATGGTACTTTAGTTGATAGTACTTTAGTCGATGGTCCTTTAGTTAATGGTACTTTAGTTGATGGTAATTTAGTCAATGTACTTTAGTCGATGCTACTTTGGTGATGATACTTTAGTTGATGGTACTTTGGTCGATGGTACTTTATTGAATGGTACTTTAGTCGATGGTACTTTGATCGATGGTACTTTATTCGATGGTAGTTCAGTCGATGGTACTTTGGTCGATGGTATTTTAGTCGATGGTACTTTAGTCGATAGTACTTTAGTCCAGGGGTCTCCAAACTTTTCAGTCCGAGGGCCGCATTAACTATCAAATTTCAGTTCGGGGGCCAGTTTCTTCCAGGCATGTCTTTGATTTTTCTGGTCAAACTTCCTCAGACATCAACAACAAACGTTTTTTCCATGGACAAAAAGATCTCCGCGGGCCGGACGAGAGGACGTCGCGGGCCGCATCCGGCCCGCGGGCCGTAGTTTGGAGACCCCTGCTTTAGTCGATGGTACTTTGGTCGATGGTACTTTATTCGATGGTAGTTCAGTCGATGGTACTTTGGTGATGGTACTTTAGTCGATGGTACTTTGGTCGATGGTACTTTAGTCAATAATACTATGGTCGATTATACATTAGTATATGGTATTTTAGTAAATGGTGCTCAAGTCAATGGTCCTTATATAAGAGATATTTTAGCCGATGGTACTTTAGTCAATACTACTTTACTCGATTGTACTTAGTCAAAGATACTTTAGTCAGCGGTACTTTAATCGTAATAATTAGTCGATTTTTACTTTATTCTTAGATTTAATTATGTTTATAAACACGTAAATAATCCTAAGTTTAACCATTCCTACAACCATGCGTATAATCCCCTATAAACCAGATAGACCATATAATCCCCTATAATCCCCATCTTAATCCCCTCCTCAGCTGACCCAAGTGACCAGCACCAACAACGTGACCTTTAAGACCAACTTTTTCGGCAAGTTTTCTCTCAGCCAACTTCTTGTGGCACCAAACACCATCGACTTTAACGCCGTCTTCCTCAACTTCTCGGCCAAGCTGGAGAGTTCACCGCACGTGTTGGCCTTGAACCTTGTCATTCTATTTTTAGCCGTGGGGGTGTTGGTGATGTTGAGGCGGTTGGACAACAAAGACGCTTACATGGTAAGCTGTTTAAGCTGCTTACATGGGGTCAATTTTAGCTGCTTACATAGGGTTAATTTAGATGCTTACATAGGGATAGTCTTAGATAAGTAAATAAAGCCAGTTTATAGCTGCTTACATAAAGCAAGTCTTAGCTGCTTACACATGGCCTATTATTGCTGCATAGCTATATAATTACATCAGATCAGTTTTAGCTGCTAACATGGGGCCAAATTTAACTGCTTACATAGAGACATATGCATACGCAAGGCCTGTATTAGTTGCTTACATACAGCCTTATACTTACATAATGCCACTTTTAGCTGCTTACACTGGGCCAGTGTTATTGCTTACATAGAAGCAAATCTAGCTGCTTACATTGATCCATTTTTAGCTGCTTACATCTTTTGTAGAGCCGATAAAGCATTGAAGCTTTCAGAACTTCCGTATTAAACATTTGTTAAAAAGAAGTTTGAAACATCTAAATGATAATATTAAACAATTTGTAATCCTCTGTACAGTGGAAGTACCTGCCGTTGCTAGGCAACAGGAGAAGAGACAAATGGTACTACGCCGTCTCTGTCAAGACGTCAGCCGGATCACCTGGACGTCTGGACGTCGTGCCGCGCCTTCTGTTGACTGGTCAGCTGGCCGAGAGCAGGTGTGTTTACCTTCAGGACGGTGCCAGACAGGTAGGTCAAGGTCAAAGACTTTTTTTTTAATTGAACATTTACAAAAATACAATTTGTTTCGCATGAAACAATGATTAGCTAGTATGAGCTTCCAAAACGTTTTGTTTCAGAACTTTCAGAGCGGCAGCACCAACAATTTTTTAATGTCGAGTGATAAGCGGCTGGGTACGCTATTGCAGCTGAGCGTGTGGCTCGACACGGGCCTGCTCAAGGGAGATCACGTTTGTAATATCAAGGGGGACAACTCGTGGCGCTGTTGTAGGCGGGACAACAAGCCTCGGTGTGACTGGAAGGTGGATCATATCACCGTGGTGGATCTACAGACTGGAGACAAGTAAGCCTTGAAAACACGCCCACTTGTTATGCGATCACGCCCACTTGTCATATAAGCACGGCCACTTGTCATATAACCACGCCCACTTATCATATAACCACGCCCACACTTTATGAGAACCTGCTTAGGCTATCAATATTAATTTTACTTTAACAACGATTAAATACTTACTTTTGAAACAATTTATATTTTTTCTACATTTTATTTAAAAAAAAAAAAAACCACGATTTATCGGTTTTATAAAAATTGAAAGTGTAAAATGTAACGCCTCTTGTAATAACATCTCTCGTTTTTTTTTCACTGATCACGCACATTCCAACCAGTTCTAGGCTCTTACATTAAGTAAACCACCTTTAGACATAGACCTAAACTCCCGCTGTTTAGGTCAATGAAGAAGAAAAAGGAAGTTACACACATCACCATTTCTCAGAAGAAATTTAATATGGCTAATTAATAGGCCATTAAGAAAATGCCTTATAAATACGAAACGACTAATTAGCAGTTATGAATATGAGATGAATATAATTATAAAAGACGTCTAGTTTCGATTAGCATCACTTTTAATTAAACGGAATCTTCCTCTTGGGAATTAAGAAGAAAAAACATATCAAGTGGGTGTGTAAGCTGTGATACTCCGTGTTTAGCCCCCATCCCCATGCACCACCAATATTGATCTAGTTTGAATGTCTAGCCACCCCCCTATGAACACCCCCCTCCACACCTATTGTGTCTCACGGTATTTGAACTACCACAGGTCCACATTCCTCATCAAAAACTGGCTCTCCTCGACCCACGGGGACGGCTTGACCTTCCGGCACGTGCCCGTCCTTGAACCCAACATGGCCGACACCGGCACCCTGTTCGACCTCATCTCCGCGAAGAAACTCTACGACGACCACCTGTGGCTGTCGGTTGCTAGGCGACCAGGTTACAGCGTCTTCACGCGCGTGCAGCGGTTCTGCTGTGCCCTGGCTCTGCTCTACCTGGCCATGATCACCAACGCCATGTGGTATCGAATCCCCAGAGAACCGGAAGTCACCGAGTCTGATACCTTGTCGATAGAGGTCGCTGGCGTGCGTATAACATACAGGTGCTGTAGTTTTGTTTCACTTAAAACTATCCCAAATCCATTATTAATATCGTAAATAAACTATAATAATAATTGATATATTTCTCCCCCAATTCTTTAATGGTAGGTAAATCAGAAACTGCTATAATAATTAGAAAATGGTTTTGACTTCAACTAATTTTTTTTTGTGAAATGTTGCCTAAATCAATTTTAGTGAAAACAAAATGGCTGATGTATTTTTTAACGTTTTATTCGCGAAGTTTCATATTTCAGTAATCAGATGCTCTATGTATAAAATAGGTAAATGATTAATTTAAAATTAATTTCCAACTTATCAGTGTCTTTCGTATTGTGTGCACCACAAAACTCCCCTTCTTCCAAAATTGTTAACATTTTTTAAAAAGTATTCGCGAAGTATCATATTCCACTAATCAGATACCCTTTCTATAAAATAAATAAATACATTATTTAAAAGTTCATTTTTTTCACTCTAGAACTTTCTACGTGGGCGTGGTGTCGTCACTGATTATTTTATTCCCTGGTGTTCTGATGACGTGGATCTTCAGAAATCGTCAACCAAAGAGTTCCACTGCCACCGTGACCCAGAGTTCTGCTGACACGTCATCCAGAAGTTCCACCGCCACTCCACCGGAAGTGATACCAGAACGTCCTAACGCACCGTCCAGCATTACGATACCTGCATCAAATGAGTTAAAAAATTCCAAAAGTTTCTTCGAAGTAAAAAACACAAGGTGCCAGTTGGAATCGAACCCAGAACACTTCCATGGTGAGATAGATATAGAGAATCTAAACTTAGACATTGAAGGCAAACTTGTAGAAAAGTATAGACCAACAGATACAGCAAAACCAAACTTTCATCATTCATTGGCTAGTGATCCGGACATCCATCCTTTCAGTCCAACTCGTGATGAAGAAGTTAAGGAAATCAAAGTAGTCTTGGACAGTCCTGCTCAATGCAATGCTGCGACAGGAAAACTACATAAAAGCTCTGCTGTGATTGGAAGACTACCTAGAGAACACCATGGCCAATCCAATAAAGACACCCCTGCCATAGGAAAACATTTACCTAAAGTCAATTCTGTCAAGGAAAAATCTGCAAAATACTATGGTACTTTAGAACAATCTTTCGAAGGCAATAATTCTTTAGGGAATCTTAATGAAGGTAAGACTACTTCAAAACGCCTTACCAAAGATATTACTAGTTTAGGAATACATTCTGAATCTAAAACGCAAGCACAAATCGCCGAAGCAAACGTCTACACCAAACACTTCCGGTCGGAGCCAGACCTGAACATCCCAGCAACATGGACCAAGAAGTCGTCTGCCAACAGGACTAACCCATACCATCACATCCTCAACAGCATTAGCCGGATAATCACGGCCAACGACCGTGACCTTGACCCACTCCACGACCGCTACAAAACCGTCAAAAGCCTTCACCCCGTCACGGATACAGAAACCCCGTATGACGTCAATTATGCAAATGAGCTTCTCCAAAAACAGGCCGAATATTCCGGAGAGTTCCCGAGACAGAGACAGAAGCTTCTACCGTGGTGGTCCATTTTCTTTGGGTACGCCATCGTGCTCGTTGCTATAGCAGCCTCGGCTGTTTTTACCTTCCTGTATAGCCTGGAGTGGGGAGGGGAGAAAACCACCAAGTGGGTTATCTCCCTTTTCTTCTCCACAACAACAGGGACGTTTTTCCTGGAGCCTCTAAAGGTGGGTTTTACTTTATCGAAACAGTAGATTTTTTCCCCGTTGTTTTTTTTTCCTTCGTATATTTTACAGGTTGGTAACATCACACAGACACAACTGCATGTATTCCAATACGTGTAATACATTTAAAAAGGTACCGTTTCAAGACATGACAATGAAAATTGCAGGTGAAGTAGTGTTCAGGTGTTTCTTATAGTCACGTGACATGTACAGATTGTGTGGTCAGTTGTTTAGACTCTCTCTACAGTTCTGTGTTACAGTTTACTGTAGATATCGACTTTATATCGATCAGAACATGGAATCGAATCAGAGATTTGAGTGGTAGTAATCGACCATGCTGTCACGTTTATTTAACCAAGTATCTGCCCTAAAGTCAACTGAGCCACAATCTAAACCTACAGTCACAGCCCCATGATATGTTGAAGTATCATTACTACTGAAGTAAAGAATCGACACACTGAACAAGAAACTCGCAGCTCAATAAAATGATGATTTTTATAATACAGCAGTTTTGAGAATATCAACCCCATATTACACGTATTTAAGACACATATTACAACATATAACTCAGTCCTCACAAGACCTTACCATACATTTTACCCCACCTAACCCCACCTGACTCCAGATTGTGGGCGTGACGCTGATCCTTGCCTGTCTGCTGCGTGACTCCGCCCATGATGTGCTGTCAGAAGTTGCTCCGGCTCCCGGCGACTACAGCTCCCTGTATGACAGCTGCTCTGGTAGGTTTACAGCTCCCTATGACAGCTGCTCTGGTAGGTTTACAGCTCTCTATGACAGCTACTCTGGTAGGTTTACAGCTCCCTGTATGACAGCTGCTCTGGTAGGTTTACAGCTCCCTGTGACAGCTGCTCTGGTAGGTTTACAGCTCCCCGTATGACAGCTGTTCTGGTAGGTTTACAACTCCCTGTGACAGCTGCTCTGGTAGGTTTACAGCTCCTATGACAGATTCTCTGGTAGGTTTACAGCTCCCTGTATGACAGATTATCTTGTAGGTTTACAGCTCCCTGTATGACAGCTGCTCTGGTAGGTTTACAGCTCCCTGTGACAGCTGCTCTGGTAGGTTTACAGCTCCCTGTATGACAGCTGTTCTGGTAGGTTTACAGCTCCCTGTATGACAGCTGCTCTGGTAGGTTTACAGCTCTCTATGACAGCTGCTCTGATAGGTTTACAGCTCCCTATGACAGCTGATCTGGTAGGTTTACAGCTCCCTGTATGACAGCTGCTCTGGTAGGTTTACAGCTCTCTGTATGACAGCTGATCTGGTAGGTTTACAGCTCCCTATGACAGCTGATCTGGTAGGTTTACAGCTCCCCATGACAGCTGATCTGGTAGGTTTACAGCTCCCTGTATGACAGCTGCTCTGGTAGGTTAACAGCTCTCTGTGACAGATTCTCTGGTAGGTTTTTCCCAACCTCCTAGTGAATTGCGAGTTGAATTCTATGAAAAAAATGGCTCCCTATCTTCGTTGGAAATCTGGCTACTTTCCTTACTTTCTATGGCTACTCATTGTTTTTGCTTTGCTATCATCTATGACTATCTAATTCAATGTATACACGTCTATTTAATTAAAATATAGTATGACAACCTAATTCAATTTGAGTATATCTACCTAAATCAATTTTTGTATGTCTATCTAATTCAATATGTGTATGTCTAACAGAGTTTCTTCCAGGCATCTCTTTTGGGTGGTAGGGGGGGGGCTAAGCCCCCCCCGAAATTTTTTTACCGCCCCCCCCCCCCCCGAACCAAATGAAATTTATATAATTTATATAGAAAATATATACTTTTAACAGTGTCCGCCCCCCCCCCCCCCCGAAGAAAGTTTACCGCTCCCCCCCCCCGAAAATTTCAAGTGCCCCCCCCCCCGGAGAAAAAAGTCTGGAAGAAACACTGATGTCTATCTAATTCAATTTGTGTATTGGACTTTACTTTAGATAAAACAACATTTGAGGATGACGACAAACAAATCGACGATGTCATGGACACTGAGAAGTCATGTGATGTAACACAAGAACAGAAAAAAATTAAGGTAACAAAAACTCATAAAATTTTGTCATTAAAAATGTATATTTAAGTAGAATTAAAGTTTATTAGAAACTGTCCTTGTTTCGATTTGAAAAATAAATTATTCCAAGATTTGCGTCAGTGTTACCCCAAAAGACACAGCGGATTTTTGAAGGAACATGTAGAGAGTATATATTTTTTCAGCAAAACCTCGATTTTCGATGATAAGAATTTGAAAAAACAATAGGCGAAATCCGAATCGAACGCAAACCGAGGTATTTCGACAATATATGAATCTACGTAAATCCTATTAAACTTTAGAACAGATTCAAAATTTAAAAAAATATTATCATTTTCTAATATTTATTTAATGTAGCTGTAAAGTGATAAAAGTTGTAAATAGCAAATATAAACGACGAATTTTATGAAAAATAGTCATGTTATACGAAAATTATGTTCTTGCGATTTTGGTGCGGGATAGCTAAATTTCTCCGGAATTCTATGCAATAAACGAAAACAGACACCTACACCTCGCATTAAAAACACGAAACAAACAATAAACGAAGACAGCGAATACCGAGGATACACTGTATTTTAAACTGTTATCTGCCATTCAACTTATGATCGCGTGTTTTTGTTTTATCCTCTTGCAGATTAAGAGGCGTCTTTTTGACGTTCTAAGGGGAATAACTGCTCAAGTAGTTTATATTGTCATCGTCGGAGTTATCTGCCTTCACAACAATGTCCCAGCTGCCTTTTATCAAAACCAGACATTGAAAAACCAGCTCTGTGTAAGGTTAACTTTTTCTTTATGTTGATATATATATATATATATATATATATATATATATATATATATATATATATATATATATATATATATATATATATATATATATATATATATATATATATATATATATATATATATATATATATATATATATATATATATATATATATATATATATATATATATATATATATATATATATTTGACTCACCAAACACTAATGATTTGAGTTCGAAAACACTTGTGGAGACCTCGCATTACACAATATTAGAACAACAATCACTGCAATCATAAATTATACGTATCATAACAGATTGCAAAGTGACTATAACATCTAAAATCTTAAAATGTACAAGATTACTTAAATACATATTTTAGAAGCTACATTTCAAGATAGAGTTTTTTTTTTAACTTTTATTAATTGCCTCCGACATGTAATTTACAGGCGTTCGCTTTAGTATTACAGTTTTCAGCATCGGCTTGTGAGGACTGATACAGATTTACAAACAATAGTAACACTTCTTTCTTACTGGTTCTCTCATTGATTTAATATGGTTTACTATACGTAATAAAAACGTCTGATTTCAATTTTATTCCAAACCTGAAAATTTAAATGTGTAATTAAATAGTGACTCAACGTTCTGTGGACAAAAAATAAACTTAAAAAAATTTTTTTTTAAAACTTTTGGCTCGTCAATCTCAAAAGGTTGCCGACCCCTGTCAAGCAGACAATGAAACTTTTTTTTTTTTTTTGACAATATTATTATTTTTTTTTCAAGGGTATAGTCAATTTAAATGATTAAATTCAATGATTTCCACATAGTATAGACATTTTTTATCTTGAACATTCGTAATACAAAACAACAGTTAAGCAAATAATTTAGATTACAGTCTGTGAACTTTAAAAAACAAACTGCTTTCGAAAGGCAATTAATGTTCATGTTGAGCGCCTGTGTGAGATTGATGAACTGCTCAAAATAACTATTTTTTTTTTTTAAATCATCGTGAAACAGAAACATTTCTTCCGCACAGATTATTTATTAAAATTTTAAATGCGTGGGGTATATAAAACTTTCACAATTTTTAACAAACTTTTTTGTTTTATAATTATTTAAAAAAAAAAAGAAACAAAAAAAAACTTTTTTGTTTTATAAGAGCAGAAAAACCGCAACGTTGATGTGTATCGAACGGCATTAAAGTAATTGTTCGCTTGTTTATAAAAGAAGGGTCGGAAAATAGCTAAGCTTTTATACAAATGTTAAATAGTCATTCTAAAATCTGTAAAATTTAAAAAGGAAGAATAAATTTTGTTTTAGGTTTTAAAGTTATATTTCGTTAAATAATAGAAATCAATCTTAATTCTATTACGTTAGTGTTTTATTTATTTGCATTTTACATGCTTTTCGGAAAAATAGTACTAGGTAGTCTCCCCTAACAGAATATTTTATTTTAAATGTAAAGTAGTTAGCAAAAAATTCACCATACAAATAAAATCACTTTTATTTTTAAAATTATAAAAATATATTATTTAAAATATAATTTTAAGTAAGATATTTTTTTATAATTTAATTAAAAGATTGCGAAATGCAATAATAAAAGGGAAATGAAAAGATTAAATGCTAGCGGTAGCTTAAGTAGCTATACCACGAACATGAATTATCTTATCTTGCGTATTTGATTTTTAGCGCAATTTCCATTTTGGAGAATTGCGTTTATTAACTCGTCATTTCTGGGAATGGATGGATGGATGGATGGATGGATGAATGGATGGATGGATGGATGGATGGATGGATGGATGGATGGATGTGTGTCCGCAGCTTTAAGTCGTCTTTAAGTCGTATCTCCTCCTCAACGAAGCAATATCGAGGACTAGTTCCAAAAGCAAATATGTTAAGCAAGTTCCGAGGATGAACATAGGCCAAAAAAATTCCCGGAATTCCTTCCTGGATTTACCGGAAAAGCCAAAAAACCTCGAAAAAATGCAGTTTTGGCCCATATCTCGGCAACCAGACCACTTAGCGACTTGAAACATTTACCAATCGATTCCTGCCATAATTTAGAACAATATTGCCGAAGAAAGTTTTCAAAAATATCCTTTCGTTCGGCCACAAAAAATTAATTAAGAATTTTTAAACTGAGCGTCGTGTAGGCCTAGGATGATTTAGCGCAAAGCGCTGAGTTTCGAAAGGATTTTACCATAGCGAATGAGCGGAGGTTCGAAATTATTTTTTTTCGACTGATATGGGAGGCTAGCCTGTCGCGAAGTGGGGTCGTTCGCGTCACTGCACGCGGCAAGAGAGAGAGAGAGAGAAGTCAAATACTGATATAAACGTTTTAATATTTGGGCACCGTTGCTGAATATATGATTTATCTCGATTTAAAATTGTTATGGATAACATAAGGAAATTGCGCTTAAATTGTCACTAGACTTTTTATTAACTTGTTTTTAGCGTCGACTACATATACTAAGAAGGGGCAGGTCATTGTCTTCTAGAGATTGCAAGATTCAGATCTGGTTTTTAATCAAATATTTGAAGACGCATGCGGTATCAACTTCAATTAAAACGACTAACTAAATTGTGGAAAATAATACAAGTAACAAAGCTTTTTAATGCAATAAAATAAGTAAATACAACTAACTTGATTTGTTTAATAAAGGCACTGATTGCTCATGAAATCTCATACTCATTAAACGGTATCTTAAAAAAAAATTTTTTACTTAAATTTATATTTTAAATAATATATTTTAATAATATTATAAAAATAAAAGTGATTTTATTTGTATAGTGAATTATTTGCTAGCTACTTTACATTTATAATTTTAAGTAAGATATTGTAAAAAAAAAACATGTTAAGTACTAAAAAATTTTCATAAAAAACGTTTTAATAACAAGCTTTTATGTAATAATGCACTAAAAAGGAGAAAATAAATTATACACTACTATTTAAATTACTATAAAGAAAAGCGTGGGTCTCTTCCTAAATATTAGTAAAGGTATCCAATAGATACTAAAGTGACCCACGCTTTACTTTATAGTTATTTAAGTAGTAGTGTATAATTTATTTTCTCCTTTTTAGTGCATTATTACATAAAAGCTTGTTATTAAAGTATTTTTATGAATTTTTTTTATAAAATTAAATTTTAATAAGACGTTTTGTATTAGATATATGTATAAGGAAAAATAATGAAAGTAGGCTACAAGTTAGAAAGAAGTATTACTATTGTAAATCTGTATCAGTCCTCACAAGCCGATGATGAAAACTGTAATACTAAAGCGAACATGCAACGCAAACTGACGCTTTAAATTACATGTCTGAGGCTGAAAAAAAAATCTGTTTCGTATACATTCGACGGTCAGGTAGTGCTAAACACTTATCGACTTGAAAATTTTTAAAATAAAGATCAAAGGCGTTATGACAGTAGATGTATGTGGAGTGCAACTGTCAGACAATGACATAATAATGTATGTGGTGTACAACTGTCAGACAATGACATAAAAATGTATGTGGTGTTCAACTGTCAGACAATGACATAATAATGTATGTGGTGTTCAACTGTCAGACAATGACATAATAATGTATGTGGTGTTCAATAGTCAGACAATGACATAATAATGTATGTGGTGTACAACTGTCAGACAATGACATAATAATGTATGTGGTGTTCAATAGTCAGACAATGACATAATAATGTATGTGGTGTTCAACTGTCAGACAATGACATAATAATGTATGTGGTGTTCAATAGTCAGACAATGACATAATAATGTATGTGGTGTACAAATGTCACACAATGACATAATAATGTATGTGGTGTTCACCTGCAGACAATGACATAATAATGTATGTGGTTGTCAGTCAATGACATAATAATGTATGTGGTGTACAAATGTCACACAATGACATAATAATGTATGTGGTGTACACCTGCAGACAATGACATAATAATGTATGTGGTTGTCAGTCAATGACATAAGAACGTATGTGGTGTACAACTGTCACACAATGACATAATAATGTATGTGGTGTACAACTGTCAGTCAATGACATAATAATGTATGCGGTGTACACCTGCAGACAATGACATAATAATGTATGCGGTGTACAACTGTCACACAATGTCATAATAATGTATGTGGTTGTCAGTCAATGACATAATAATGTATGTGGTTGTCAGTCAATGACATAATAATATATGTGGTGTACAACTGTCAGACAATGACATAATAATGTATGTGCGTGGTGACTGATACTACAGTATAAAATAATATAACTTATATAACTAGTGTCAACACTAACACCTCTCTGCGACCTAAACTTTACCAATCTCCTATTTTAGCCTTAACCCTAATCTAGACCCTAACGTGAAGAAGATGCTAAAATTGTACAAACAACCGAACACACATATCGGACACTGACATGAGGAACTCTCCGGATAATTGTTTGCCTCTTCTTCCCCACCCCATTACGTCATCCTGGTATCTAATTAACATAATTAATTAATCTCACCAGCCTGGGATGAAAGATTTGACCAGCCTACCCCAGGTTTACGACTGGCTACACAATACGACCATCTTGGTATCTAATTAACATAATTAATTAATCTCCCCCCAGCCTGGGATGAAAAATTTGACCAGCCCACACGAGGTGTATGATTGGCTACACAACACGACCATCTTGGTATCTAATTAACATAATTAATTAATCTCCCCCAGCCTGGGATGAAAGATTTGACCAGCCAACTCAATGTTTACGACTGGCTACACAACACGACCATCCCCAGACTGATGCCCAAACGTTGGCCCAATGGCAAGGTCATGTCCGTCTACCAGCAAAAGTTCACCTCTGACCTCGAGATGTACCGACTGACCCCACTGGTCATCACGCAGTTCCGGGTTCAAGGTGAGATTTGAACCTGCGTCCCGTCCTGGTTGGAGTGGCGGGGTGATCGAGTCGGTTTCGTGTTGGGGATAGGTACATGATGCTGATGTTAAATCTAGTACACAATAAGATGGTTAGTTTTAGTGCAGGTGAAGTAGAGTTTTTTTTTTTTAATTGTTTTTTTTTTACAACTGGGCTTATGAAGGGATTGGTGGTTGCAATCCAAATTAGCCAACTTTAAAAAAAAAAATTCAACTGTTAAATGTAGTCGTTAGTATCGGTGAGGGAAAGTTTCGGTCAGGTACTTATTACAGCTGAGGTGACTCACAGTACTCACTGTAATTTGTTGTGTTAACTCGGTTCCAACGAATTATTCTTTGTCTTTCAGAATTTAACATAGAGGCTGATACTGCTTGATGTTGGTGCTAGTTATTTATGAATGTGTTTGTGAATGTGTTTGTGAACGGTGTTTGCTATAGGTTCCTATGGGATATATATATATATATATATATATATATATATATATATATATATATATATATATATATATATATATATATATATATATATATATATATATTGCTTTTTTGTGTGCTGGAATTGCACAAAAAACGTTTTCACATAACCCATACTAGGTAAGCTACAAAAGTTTACATAGAGCATTTACTAAAAGCACTTAAATGCCATTTAGAAGTTTTAGATCTTTCTGCTGTTGGAAACTTAGAATATATTTTTACAAGTAGGGCTATGTGTTAAGAAAGCAATTATAGAGAGTTGTAAATATTGAATGTGTCATTGATGACCTTGACATTTTCCCCAGACAACTGCAAGGTCAACCAGGTGATCAAGGACAAGATGAAAATAAACCTGAGATGTGTGCAGCAGTACTCAAAGACGTCGGTAGAAAGTGGGAGCTTTTCTAAAGGTACTGGTCATTTGGGGGGGGGGGGGGGAGGGGTCTAAAGGTACTGGTCAGTTGGGGGGGGGTAAAGGTACTGGTCAGTTGGGGGGGTCTAAAGGTACTGGTCAGTTGGGGGGGTCTAAAGGTACTGGTCAGTTGGGGGGGTCTAAAGGTACTGGTCAGTTGGGGGGGTCTAAAGGTACTGGTCAGTTAGAAGGGGGGGGGGTAAAGGTACTGGTCAGTTGGGGGGGTCTAAAGGTACTGGTCAGTTGGGGGGGGTCTAAAGGTACTGGTCAGTTAGAAGGGGGGGGGGGTAAAGGTACTGGTCAGTTGGGGGGGTCTAAAGGTACTGGTCAGTTGGGGGGGTGGGTAAAGGTACTGGTCAGTTGGGGGGTCTAAAGGTACTGGTCAGTTGGGGGGGGTAAAGGTACTGGTCAGTTGGGGGGGTCTAAAGGTACTGGTCAGTTGGGGGGGGGGTAAAGGTACTGGTCAGTTGGGGGGGGGGTAAAGGTACTGGTCAGTTGGGGGGGTCTAAAGGTACTGGTCAGTTGGGGGGGGGGGTCTAAAGGTACTGGTCAGTTGGGGGGTCTAAAGGTACTGGTCAGTTGGGGGGGTCTAAAGGTACTGGTCAGTTGGGGGGGTCTAAAGGTACTGGTCAGCTGACGGGGGTCTAAAGGTACTGGTCAGTTGGGGGGGGGGGGTCTAAAGGTACTGGTCAGTTGGGGGGGGGGGGTTCTAAAGGTACTGGTCAGTTGAGGGGGGGGGGTCTAAAGGTACTGGTCAGTTGGGGGGGGTCTAAAGGTAATGTTAAGTTGGGGGGAGGTCTAAAGGTACTGGTCAATTGGGGGGGGGGGGTCTAAAGGTACTGGTCAATTGGGGGGGGGTCTAAAGGTACTGGTCAATTGGGGGGGGGTCTAAAGGTACTGGTCAGCTGACGGGGGTCTAAAGGTACTGGTCAGTTGGGGGGGGGGTCTAAAGGTACTGGTCAGTTGAGGGGGGGTCTAAAGGCACTGGTCATTTGGGGAGGGTTAGTTGGGGGTCTAAACATACTGATTTGGGGGTGAGGGTCTAAAGATGCTGCTGAATTGGGGGGGGGGTCTGAGGGTATTGGTCAGTTGGCGGTTAATTAGGGGGATGTCAAAAGGCACTGGTCAGTTAAAGGAGTATAAGTACTTTTTAGTTACTGGGATCCAAGGTACTAGGTTACTTACTAGGTATGGGGTCTAAAGCTACTGGTCAGTTGAGGGGGTCTTTCGATGTTGTTCGGACCAGAGACTCAAGCTGACGCGGCGTCTATGAGTCTGTTCGTCTCTACTAGCACTGATGGGTACCTGACTCGTATTAAAAGAAATCAAAGTCCATTGGCCAATTCTGAAAAACACATGGTCCGTCTCATCTGAAAGGGTAATCACAAAACCAACCTATTATTTACAAGGGATAAATCAACATGCCAAATCTACTTCCTCTGCCCCCTCTGGTATACATGTGTAGCCGATTCTTGTAACAATGAGTAAAAATCAATTAACCATTTACAGACGGGGAGATAAATGTAAGAGATGAAGTTAAGTTAATCTGTTTAATCCCGGCATATGAAGTAACAGTGTAGTCAGCACTATGTACACCAGCCTTTACTTGCCCTCTTTACTGTAGTAATTAGCTATCAAGTGTAGCCAATGTTGATAATGTAAACAAGAATTTCTCCCCCCCACAGGCTGGGTGCCGTGTCTGGCCAACTGCACAGACCCTGAGTACCTGTACACAGAGAGGGACGAATGGAGCGTGGGGGAGGAGGGGGACTTTGCCTTCTACCAGCCCGGGGGGTACCGGGCGACGTTGCCAAGGGAACAGAGCGACGCTTTGAGCTATGTCCAGAGGCTGAAGGCCGAGGGGTGGATAGACCGTTTGACCCGGGCCGTTGTGTTGGAGGTGACCGTGTTGAACCCTAACACCAGGCTCTTTACACAGGTGTGTCCTTGAACACGCTCTTTACACAGGTGTGTCCTCTAACACGCTCTTTACACAGGTGTGTCCTCTAACACGCTCTTTACACAGGTGTGTCATCTAACACCAGGCTCTTTACACAGGTGTGTCCTCTAACACGCTCTTTACACAGGTGTGTCCTCTAACACGCTCTTTACACAGATGTGTCCTGTAACACGCTCTTTACACAGGTGTGTCCTCTAACACGCTCTTTACACAGGTGTGTCCTCTAACACGCTCTTTACACAGGTGTGTCCTCTAACACGCTCTTTACACAGGTGTGTAACACGCTCTTTAAACAGGTGTGTCCTCTAACACGCTCTTTAAACAGGTGTGTCCTCTAACACGCTCTTTAAACAAGTGTGTCCTCTAACACATTCACATTTTAACACCCTTTTTAATTTTAACTTATGTCAAAGTGTTAAACAGGTTTTTTTTACACACCAATCCGATAAAAATTCTTACGATTAACGTTGTTGGAAAAGCGCCACCTTTACATTTGGAATAAGTAGGAATGATTCATGGCTGGCTGTAAACGTAAATATACAAATGGTAGCTTTAATGAGACTTTCTGGTTAGCAGTCTAGAGCTCTATCACTAGGCCATGCAGTCCCATAATGCACCTACAGTCTTAGTTTTATTAGCCTTCACTGAAAGAAAATGTAATGGAGCATTATTTTTTAGCAATTAATACCGTAATCCAACGAATCTCGGTTAATTGATAGTCAGACCTGTTTGATTTTATTCCCCAGGTGAAAATTGTGTTCGAATTTCCTACGACTGGCGCATTGTTAAACCACACTGTGGTGCGATCCGCCGATTTGTATCCCTACACTACAACATGGGACTACTTTCTTCTCCTGGCACAGATTGTGTTTTTTATGTCAAGTAAGTTTCGACTTAATACTATATATGCAAATTAATTATTGAAGGGTAATTACTCTCTAGACATTTTTTAAACTAATTCAAATTTATCTGGCATACGAGCGTGTCGATCTATATTTCTTTTTTGACTCACTGTTTTCAATTAAAAACATTAAAAAAAAATTATAGTTACATTATGTAACTAATACCTATGATATTAATTATCATTTAGAAATACCCACTTAGTGTCGTCTATTTTCTAACTTAACATAAGCTTAAAATGACCTAAGTATAAACCATACCTGTGATGGCGTGGTTGAGTGGTCGAGTGGTAGAGTCTCTGTAGAGTTCCTGCCACAAACTATGGACTGGGCATATTACAAACCACACTACTGTCTTATATGGGAGGTAACAAATATGAAGTCTATTTCATCTGCCTTCATCGTCATCTTTTCTCGTTTATGCCCAAGACACATGAGGCAGATGAAGCAGAGTTCATGTGTTTCAATTATCAGAATGAATACAGCGGGATAATATGGTCAGCACTATACCCAGCCGCCTTTGAATCCATAACGTGAGATAGGTACCCATCAGAGATAGATAAGTTTGGATTCGAACTCAAGACTTTAAAGTTAGCAGTCATCCCCTCATTTGCCGTACATTATCGACAAAGGGGTAACTTTAATTTAACCCCAGCCGTATAGTTGGTTGTAGCCCACAAGGCTAAATAAAAGAAAAACTAAAACTGTCTTGAACTTCCATTTTTTGGCCGAAGCTGCATACGATATTTCTAGGTTTAGTTAGTTCATTGATTTAATCTCACCCTAATGCAGCATGGCATGGGAAAAAAATGTATTAGTAAAAACAAAAATCATAAATTTTTTTTTGGGTTCAAAATTATTATTTAATCTCGGCTAACCAATGACATATAGATCCACGTGTACTTTTTTTTTAGAAATTTGAAATAATTAAATCAAATTAATTACATTAATCAAATATCTAAATATTAAACTTTATTGTAACAGTACCTGTACGTGTAGGATATCTGCTGTACTCGACGTTTTGTCAAAAGATGAACAGCCCTGTCACTCTGGGCTATAACGAAGCTGTTGAAACAGCCGAGCTGTTGCTGTCCGTAACAGCACTGACCGTGTACGTCATGAGGATCATCCGCACCATCAGTCTGGTGGAGTTCATCAACAACAACACAAGTAGGTTTAGGTTTAGGTTTAGGTTTAGGTTTGGGTTTGGGTTTGGGTTTGGGTTTGGGTTTGGGTTTGGGTTTGGGTTTAGGTTTAGGTTTAGGTTTAGGTTTAGGTTTAGGTTTAGGTTTAGGTTTAGGTTTAGGTTTTGGTTTTGGTTTTGGTTTTGGTTTTGGCTTAGGCTTAGGCTTAGGCTTAGGCTTAGGTTTAGGTTCAGGTTCAGGTTCAGGTTCAGGTTCAGGTTCAGGTTCAGGTTCAGGTTCAGGTTCAGGTTCAGGTTCAGGTTCAGGTTCAGGTTCAGGTTAAGGTTAAGGTTAAGGTTTAGGATTAGGTTTAGGTTTAGGTTTAGGTTTAGGTTTAGGTTAAGATTTAGGTTTAGGTTTAGGTTTAGGTTTAGGTTTAGGTTTAGGCTTAGATTTAGGTTTAGGTTTAGGTTTAGGTTTAGGTTTAGGTTTAGGTTTAGGTTTAGGTTTAGGTTTAGGTTTAGGTTTAGGTTTAGGTTTAGGTTTAGGTTTAGGTTTAGGTTTAGGTTTAGGTTTAGGTTTAGGTTGGACAAATATTAAAGGTCACACAATCTTCTGTATAGACATGTTTTGATTGGACCATTTCAGTGAGTGCCGTCTCCTTCGACTCCGTGTTCCTCTGTGACCTGGTCTACACCACCTGCGTCAGCGGCGTCTTGTTTGTCCGCACGTTGCGACTCCTGGGCCCATGCGCCGTCAACACCCAGCTCTACTTCATGCGGCAGACGCTGCTGACGTCACGCGGACACCTGCTGAGCGTGGGCGTGATGCTGATAGTGCTGCTGTCCGCCTTCTCCTGCTTCTTCTACCTGCAGGAGAGTCTTAGTGAGAGCAAGTCAGGTGAGTCACAAGAGTCAGGTGAGTCTCAGAGAGTAAGTCTCAGAGAGTCAGGTGAGTCTCAGAGAGTCTTAGTGAGAGCAAGTCAGGTGAGTCACAAGAGTCAGGTGAGTCTCAGAGAGTAAGTCTCAGAGAGTCAGGTGAGTCTCAGAGAGTCTTAGTGAGAGCAAGTCAGGTGAGTCACAAGAGTCAGGTGAGTCTCAGAGAGTAAGTCTCAGAGAGTCAGGTGAGTCTCAGAGAGTCTTAGTGAGAGCAAGTCAGGTGAGTCACAAGAGTCAGGTGAGTCTCAGAGAGTAAGTCTCAGAGAGTCAGGTGAGTCTCAGAGAGTCTTAGTGAGAGCAAGTCAGGTGAGTCACAGAGAGTCAGGTGAGTCTTAGAGAGTCAGGTGAGTCTTAGTGAGTCAGGTGAGTCTCAGAGAGTCAGGCGAGTCTCAGAGAGTCAGGCGAGTCTCAGAGAGTCAGGTGAGTCTCAGAGAGTCAGGTGAGTCTCAGAGAGTCAGGTGAGTCTCAGAGAGTCAGGTGAGTCACAGAGAGTCAGGTGAGTCTCCGAGAGCCTTAGTGAGAGCAAGTCAGGTGAGTCTTAGAGAGTCAGGTGAGTCTCAGAGAGTCATAGTGAGAGCAAGTCAGGTGAGTCACAAGAGTCAGGTGAGTCTCAGAGCGTCAGGTAAGTCTCAGAGAGTCAGGTGAGTCTCAGAGAGTCAGGTGAGTCTCAGAGAGTCAGGCGAGTCTCAGAGAGTCAGTTGAGAGTCTTAGTGACTCAGGTGAGTCTCAGAGTCAGGTGATATCATGAGAAAAATTTTTTAACATGGCGGAATAAATATTTTATTTTTGTTAATTTATAATGGTTCGATATATTGATTTGTCATTTGTACTTGTTGATTATCTTTCGCTGTGATTATATTTAAAAAAAAAAGAATTTCTTCTTTAGAACGTAAATTTATGCAAATTAAATTTTTAGTTTAGAAATTTCTTGTAGAACTTTAACAAAGGTTTGCTCAATCGCCATCTTGAGTCAGCCTACAGTTGACCATTAATTTGTACCTTAATTAAAACCCTATCTGCTAATTGCTACACCTTTTGCCTACAGTACCTGCAACATTCATGAAACTTTTGGCCGCCTTGCTGGGGATGTTTAAACAAGAGGATATGATCAACTACAACGGCAACTACTGGAAGGTAATGTGCAGATTTTTACCTGTCGGCAGGTAGAATATTTCTGGTTTCATAATTGAGCAGGTAATTTTACAGTTTTTAAGGAACAGTATCACCCTGACAACGAAAGATTTTTTCAGTGAGTGCCGTCTCCTTTGACTCCGTGTTCCTCTGTGACCTGGTCTACACCACCTGCGTCAGCGGCGTCTTGTTTGTCCGCACGTTGCGGCTCCTGGGCCCGTGCGCCGTCAACACCCAGCTCTACTTCATGCGGCAGACGCTGCTGACGTCACGCGGACACCTGCTGAGTTTTTAAGGAACAGTATCACCCTGACAACGAAAGATTTTTTGCCGTATATATGCCTTTAATTTTATACTGGATTAAATCCTTCAGATTTTAGCTGCTTTACGAGACAGTCAAATCGTTGTTTTTTCTGGATAATCTTTTTTTTTCTTTTGTCTCGTCCATACTGCCCGTGTAAGTAATTGGGGGCAGATATAGTAGTTCATTACGTTTCTGTTACCCCGGGGTATGAGGAGATAGTGTGGTCAGTGGTATGTCCTGCCGTCTTTACATCCCCAAGTGCGGGTCAGAGCTTGGGATTCGAACCTAGGCCTTTCGTGTTAAATAGGTCACTGTCACTTGTTTACATTTGACCAGATTATCGCACACTGTCTACGTTTTGGCATATATTTTTCTACATATAAAATACAAGTAATGTTCCTTTTTCATACCTGACTGTCTATGGGGCAAGTAAAATGGGAGTTCACCCGATTCTGTGACCTTCGCTAAAGCAAGAATAGTTAGGTCAGCACTATGCCCAACCGCCTTTACTTTCTCTAACTTGTGTTAGGTACCCATCAGAGCTGGGTAGACTCAGAGACGTACTCACGACTAGGACCAGGGTTTGAACTTGAAATTTACACGTTAACGGTCTAGCGCTCTACCGCTGGGCCACGCCGTCACCCGCGTATTTTATGTACATAGTTTCTATTTTCGTTTGTTTATCTTCTGTTGCAGAGATAGAAAACCGAGTGACTCTGACGCAACTCCACCGGACTCTGACGCAACTCCATCTGACTCTGACTCCTCATCTCCAATATCTCACTACTTATTTTGTTCCTCTTACACCCCCGCATCAACCGGCTAACCGGTTAACTGGTTAATCTTTACTCTTCTCCCCTCTCCAGGTCCGCATCAACCGGATAATGTTCGCCCTCTTCACCTCACTAACCACCATCTTGCTCACCAACTTCGCCATCAGCGTCCTCGACTCGGCCTTGAACTTCATCAAATCAACGGAGTCTGACACTGGTCAAGACGACCGGCAGGACAGTGCCGGCAGACCGGTAGTTCCGGGTACCACGAGGAACCCCCTGGACAAAGAACTCTCCGGCTACTTCCTGCGGTCGGTGTTGTCGATCTTTCGTCCAAGGTCCCGGAAAGTTGCACCGGAAGTGGCGCAACAAACATGAGTTGGGGGAGTTAAGTTTTGAGGTCCCTATTTAATTTTTTATTTGTTGTACGTATACACATTTTGTAGGGTTAAAATATTTTTTAAAAAAATTCTTTTGTTACTGAATATATTTTATGACAAATAGATCGTAAATCTAGACAGTTATGTGAGCGAGATTAAGTTTAGAAAATGTGTGAAGTGAATGAATGAATAACACGAATTAATCATAATAAATATTTTCATTATTGAAACAAAGCCAACAGTACAAGATGTGTGATGTGTGGTGTGTGTTGAGTATTGTGTGCAATGTGTATTGTGTTGTGTATTGTGTTGTGGGTAGAGTATTGTGAGCTGTGTTTACTGTGACGTGCGTTGTAGGTAAAGTGTTGTGTATTCTATGGTGTGTGGGTAGGTACTGTGCTGTCAGTTGTCTGTAGTGTGTACTATGTAGTGCTTAGTGTGTACTATGTTGTGTGTTGTGTGTAGTGTGTATAGAGCTCTGTGTAGTGCTTAGTGTGTACTATGTTGTGTGTTGTGTGTAGTGTGTATAGAGCTCTGTGTAGTGTTTAGTGTGACCTATGTAGTGTGTTGTGTGTAGTGTGTAGAGAGCTCTGTGTTGTGGTTAGTGTGTACTATGTTGTGTGCATAGTTAGATTTATGTCATGAAGTATACACCTAGCTTAATAGCAGTCGTATTCAGCTTACTAACGACCAGTACTAATCATCAGAATTTTCAAAATTCAACTTCAGACGATATGATTATTGATGAAGGTCACATGACCACTCCATGACGGTCACAATATTTGACCATGACGGTCACATGACTATTACATTATGGTCACATGACCAGTCCATGAAGGTCACATGACCAGTCCATAAAGGTCACATGACCAGTCCATGAAGGTCACACGACATGTCCATGAAGGTCACATGACCAGTCCATGAAGGTCACATGACTATTACATTATGGTCACATGACCATTACATTATGGTCACATGACCAATCCATGAAGGTCACGTGACCAGTCCATGACGGTCACATGACCAGTCCATGAAAGTCACATGACCAGTCCATGAAGGTCACATGACCAGTCCATGAAGGTCACATGACCAGTCCTTGACCTTTTTTCAGTAAGAAGAAGCCAACCTGTAAAAAACCAATCAACAATTCAATGTTTTAAAAATAAATTATATTAAACGAAAGCATCGTTAATTCTTTATCTTTCAAATAAGCACTGTGTAGATCGTCAAAGCTAAATGGTCAAATGCTAGATTTTGTGTAAGAATTGAATAATTTTTTACGTTATTGAAAGAAAAAAATATTTATGTTTATCATTTTGTCTAACAGTTGAGGATATTAGGGTACGGCGTGGCCTAGCGGTAGAGAGCAAGACTGTTAACACGAAAGTCTTGATTTCGAATCCTGGTTAAAATCAGTAAAACACAGTAGTACACACAGCTCTTATGGGTACCTTACTTACGTTAGGGAAATAATGGCGACTGGACATAGTGCTGAACAAACTATGCTTTTGTATGCCAAAGTCTCTGAAGCAGCTTAACTCTACTTTATCTGCGCCCAGTTTACATGGCATTAACGGAAATGATGATCGATGAATTGAAGAAAATTAAGATTCAACGCGACAGGATTACCATTTTTAAGCTTTCATTTAGGTCACAATGTCTGTTTGTTTATTTGTGTATTTAGACAAATCTTGTTGCTAAATACTTTTGCTCTATTTACGCAGCGATTTCACAATCTCATTAGATGTTAAATTAGTCCTAAATATTTAGTTAAATGGCTGCTGTGTTCAATACTTTAATACAAGGGAAGATATCAACGGGATATCAACAGGATATCAACATGACTAATCTTAGGCAAACAATCCGCCTGCTTCCAACAGTGAACTGTTGCTCACGGATGGTCGGTTTCACGCCCAAGATAGTCCTGGCTTCAATTCCTGGCTACTGATCAGGTTTTAGAGGAACGAGCCGGCCCGCGGCATAACATACGCCACTGTTTAGTTGTTTTATTTTCTACTTTTCAGTAATTCATAATTTATGAATTCGACAATACCAATGCTGCCACTGAAAATATTTGCTTTAAAACACTATCAGTAGGTCGTTAAGGACTATACTACCCCCACCCTCCTTTCCCCCAAACCCTACTCTACACCCCCCCCCCCCCACCCCCGTGAAAGCAGCCTCCTCTTAGTTACGTCCCCTAAGTTTAAAATCGTTTCAAACTAAATTATCTGCCCCTAATAGCCGTCACTAAACCCGGCTCTACGATTGTAAACATTTCGCGTGAACCACAGCTCACCAGATCATGTAGGGGTGGGGTGGTAGGGAGCGCGCTTACAGCTTGTTTTCTAGCGTCTCCAAGAAGAGAATTATATATATAGATTGTTAAGTTGTCTGTCGTGTTGATTTCATTAAAACTAATTAATAAAATGTTGAAAATGTAATTTAAAAAAAAAAAAAAACTTTAAAATGATTAACTTTCAAATGCAATGAAAATTTAAAAGAAAAAGAAATCTGTTACATATTTTAGCGATGCCGATAGATGTTGGTGTCATTATAATGTTGCATTTTCTTCTATGCATTTTCAAGCTTATTATTATTAGGTTATTTTTATAATTGTCTTCATAACTATCGACAACAAAAGCAATACATATAAAGCATAATGTCACTGTTAATTTACAATAGTTACTACCATTTTAAAAAATGGTTTCAGCGTTCAATGTAGTATTATTCTCTCGAATTATATTATTACATTTTGCTATTTATGTTTATAAAAGGTTTGTAAAGTGCTCTTTACTTCCCATATTTTTATGGATTTTGTTTAAGGGAAATAACTTAGAAGTACGTTGCAATATTCACAAATGTATACATGTAACAATGTATAAAATTAATTAGTAAATAAATTACGTGACATTTTGTATAAATAAATATATTTTTACTATAAACTATACCATTATCATTTTGTTTTGGTTTTGTAAGAAAACTTGTTTTTATATTTTAAATTATGAAACCTTATCCAGAAATAATAACATTACTGGCTAAAGATGCTCCCCCTTTATAAAGGTGTTTAATATGTATATTGCGCATCGTGCTTTACTGCCACTGCTAGAGAATTTATCATAGGTTAATCATCCTACCCAACGGAAATTTCATGTTAATGCTTTACGATAAATTGAAAGAAAAATCTCAACAAATCTGTGAAAACATTTATGACTATTATAGTAAAAGTACCTTTTTGTATTTCTTTATTTCTAATTACCTTCATTTGAATTTTGATCGACAAATCCTTTTTTAGTACTGTTCACATTTTTCTTCATGTGATGATAATTTTTTAAAATGTTTGAATTATGTTACAGAATAACGCTCACACACATTTTATATGCTGATGTAATTATTTCTATTCGAAAATAAAAATATTTAAAAAGTTACGATAAATTGACCGTGTTGTCTGAGTTAAAGGAATTAAAACACACAAAAAAAAAACGTTTGGCATTGCACTTTGTCGTTTGGGTGAAGAAAGGAAAACATGGAGAAAAGATCATCCATTTGGATGTGTAGCCAAACCAACAAAAAATCCAGACGGCACAATAAATCCATTAAATTGGGAGTGTAAAATACCAGGCAAGAAGGGCACACAATGGGAGGGTGGCTTGTACATGTTGCGAATGCTGTTTAAAGATGATTATCCTAGTTCTCCACCAAAATGTAAATTTGAGCCACCTTTGTTTCATGTCTATCTATCTAGTACAGTAAAAAGTAAAGTTCCCTTTTCAAACCTGACGGTCTATAGGGCAAGTGAAGTAGAGTTCACTTGTTTCTGTGACCTCGGCATATGAAGAGATAGTGTGGTCAGCACTATGCCCAGCCGCCTTTACTCCCCCTAACGTGTTAGGTACCCATCAGGGTTGGGTGGACTCAGAGATGGGCTACTGACTTGAACCCGGATTCGAACTTCGAGACTTAAGGGTTAGCAGTCCAGCTCTCTACCGCTAGACCACTCCGTCCCCAATCTGGTACAGTATGTCTTTCATTATTGGATGAAGAAAAAGATTGGCTTCCTGCAGTCACATTAAAACAGATTTGACTGGGTACCCAGGAGTTGCTGAATGAGCCCAACATAAAAGACCCTGCTCAAGCAAAGGCATACAAAATTTATTGTCAAAATCGTGCAGAGTATGAGAGACACGTGAGATTGCAGGCTTCCAGATTCAGGGACCCAACTTCTCGATAAGATTGTCATTCAAGAACATAAGGCATTTATCATTAGTATACTGGCCCACATTGTTACAGCTGAACATGTATAGCCTAAAAAGATACATCAGTGGAGTTTTCTCAGTTCTTGTACTTTTTGTCAAATTATTACTTTGAGTCTATTTTGTCCTGAAAAACCTTTATGTATGATATTGAATAAAAAGTCAATAATTAAAAAAAAAAAAAAAAAAAAAAAAACCGATAAAAAATCATTTTGTTGCCAAATCTATTTTAGTCTAGTTCTTATGCCATTTTACTTTCTTCATTCAATTAAAGTTCAATATTTGCTGATGCTATGCGAGCAACAGTGGCCTCCTTACTAAAAGAAAGTGACTGGTGCATTCCTGAAAATCTTCGAATTCTTGAACGATATGTTGATATGCAAGCAAATGAAAATACATATGACCTTGAAGCAAATTTGGCTATTTTAAAGCTGTATCATGTTAACCCTCAGTGGTGTGACAGCCATTATTCCCCTAAAGTCCCTAACCAACCTGCCACCTTCAGACTTTATACTCTGTAAATGGCAGATTGAAACTGGAAGAGTATTGGAAGAACTAGTAGCTAAAGTATTGAAGTAGTCAATTTATTTTAGAAACAGCAAATTTCCAGGAATTTTGGACAAACTTGGAGTATAATTCAAGTATTTTCAGTTGAAATCGTAGTGTTTGTGGACTCCATTCGCAAATTTAGCTCCGTTTTACAAACTCACTTTAACAAAACAATTGATAATAATAACGATGCTATTTATTACAGATTTATATTCTGATTTACATGTATACAGTAAACTGGCCCGCCGGTCTACCGGGGAAAATCCTGATGGGCCCTCGGGAAAAAATCTCAGTGGGCCCTCAGGAAAAAAAAATCTTGGTGGGTGTCCCAGGAAAAAAATCTCAGTGGGCCCACTGAAAAAAAATTTGGTGGACCCCATGAAAAAAATCTGTTATGGGTTTAGTTGAAGGTAGAAATGTTAATTAAATCGTAAGTTTGATTAGCTTTAGAAGAGTCAAACAATTAGATAAATAACAATAAACAATTAAACTGATTACAATGTTTTCAATATAGGCATAAACATGTACCGTCTTACTAAATGCACTCAACACGGTGAACTATTTGTGTGTGTGTGTGATTGTGTGTGTGTGTTTGTGGTCAATTGATGCTTTGAGCAAGTCTGTTTCATTACTTTGTTATTTTTTTACTTTCTCGTATATACGAAGTATAGAGAAAGTCTTGTAATCGTGCAAAAAAAAAAAATCGAGATTTTTACAAATCTCGACGTTTTACACCTCACTGATACGGAAAAACATAATTTTGCAATCTTGTCCGTATGTCTGTGTGTCTGTCTGTGTGTCTGTGTGTCTGTGTGTCTGTCTGTCCGTGTGTAAACACGATAACTTGAGTACCGTTACAGCTACGTTGATGAAATTTCATATATAAGTATTTAATCGAAATCGTAGATCCGTATCAACTTTTGAGCGATTTCCGATAACCGGAAGTGGTACTTTTCCTACTTTGAATTTTTCAAAAGCCTATAACTTGAGTACTATTTCAGATAGAGAGTACTATTTCAGATAGATAAATGAAATTTCACATGTAAGTAAAAGATCTAATTCTCTACCTTCTGTTAAATTTTGAGTAATTTCCGTTGACTGGAAGTAGTAATTTACGCTACTTCCGATTTCTCAAAAAACTAATGTAAATTTTAAAAGTACTAATAATATTGCGCACCATTATGCGCTTTTTTATTTGGCGTTCACTTGGTGTGCAATTAATTTGTCTACGAGATTTTATTCTATTTTTAAAACTTAAAGTATTTAAAATGGATTAAAAATCATGTCTATAGCCCGAGTTCCCATCCCCTGTTATTTTATATAAGAATATTCGAGAAAGTTTAGGGGAGATCACTCCCGGTTTATTATAACAATTCGCTCAAATAATTTTCAACATGTCAACAACAACTATTCATAAAAAAAATAAAAAAATATAATAAAAACATGTTTAACCAAACATTTTATGTACATCACAAAATAAAATCCGGGCGGTAAGGACGTTATCTTAAAAAAATAATGTGCAACTATGAGGTAGTAAGGGGGTAAATTTGTTATCGAGACTTCCGGGTTAGTTCCCCGTTTCTTGTGTTTGCTGCTCCACTTCCGGTGCAACTTTCCGGGATCTTGGACGAAAGAACGACAACACAGACCGCAGGAAGTAACCGGAGAGTTCTTTGTCCAGGGGGTTCCTCGTGGTACCCGGAACTTCCGGTCTGCCGGCACTGTCCTGCCGGTCGTCATGACCTGTGTCAGACTCCGTTGATTTGATGAAGTTTAAGGCCGAGTCGAGTACGCTGATGGCGAAGTTGGTGAGCAAGATGGTGGTTAGTGAGGTGAAGAGGGCGAACATTAACCGGTTGAGGCGGACCTGGAGAGGTGAAGAGAGCAAAGATTAACCGGTTAACCGGTTGATGCGAACATGGAAAGGTGAGGTGAGTAAAGATGATTTTATTTGAGCTCGTTCACAATAGTAACGAGAAAGTACAGATTTGTTTATTATCGTACACGGATTAGGGGAAAAGATGTGCAAACAATTCAAGATTTGACAAATCTTGACGTTTTACTTCTTCATGAATCGAAAAACTGCACTTTCGCTATCTATCCTGTCCGTATGTGTCTCTCTGTGTCTGTGTGCGTATGGACAGGATATGTAGAATCTGTCCAACTTTGATCAATACCTGATCCATGTTTGGGAAAGTACAGGCCGCTGGGCATAGCTGACACCACTATCTGTTCATATGTGAAAGTAATAGAAACAGGTGAACTCTACTTTCTCCCTCACATCAAAGCACATAAATGTAAAATTCGCTGCTGAAATAAAAAATAAAATAACTTAGCCTTCCTGTCGTCAGGTAAAACAATATGACATTACCTGCCAGTAGTTACCGTTGTAGTTGATCATATCCTCTTGTTTAAACATCCCCAGCAAGGCGGCCAAAAGTTTCATAAATGTTGCAAGCACTGATGGGAAAAGGTGCAGCAATTAGATGATGTAGTTTTAATTAAGGTACTATTTAATGGTCAACTGCGGTGATAAGTTTGTTTACAAAGATAGACTTGTGAAAACGGTTGTTTAGCTTTTTTAGAAGAATATTGACACGTTCTTAGAAGCTTTACA
The DNA here is from genome assembly GCF_028476545.2 of Physella acuta. NCBI lineage: Eukaryota > Metazoa > Mollusca > Gastropoda > Physidae > Physella > Physella acuta. The sequence goes on from NW_026732788.1 coordinate 64,960, forward strand.
GAGACTGGACGAAAGAGCTATATACAGTCTCCAAGTAGCTATACAGAGTCTCCAAGTAGCTATACAGAGACTCCAAGTAGCTATACAGAGATTAATTAGCTATACAGCGACTAAGTAGCTATACAGAGACTCCAAGTAGAGATACAGAGACTCCAAGTAGCGATACACAGACTGGCCGAAAGAACTATTTAGAGAATGGAAGAAGCTATACAGATACTAAGTAGCTATACAGAGACTCCAAGTAGCTTTACAGAAAATGCAAGATGCTATACAGAGATACCACGGTGCCATTACCATACAGATTTAAAGATGATAAACAAACTATATTAAGATACTATATCAACCCTAAGATGCCGTGGGCTTGGAGTTAGTTCGCTCTAACACTCAACCAAGTATCCACCCCCCCCCCCATCGTCTTGTTATATATGATACGCCCACTATGGTGGAAAGTAAAATATTGTATTGTGTCTGACTCCGTAGAAATGTGAAGGTGTAAAATAGCAGCACCGTACCTGACTCTCTGAGACCCCCGTGTCTTGCTCTCTCTGAGACTCTCACTTGACTCTCTGAGACTCACCTGACTCTCTGAGACTCACCTGACTCTCCGAGACTCACCTGACTCTCCGAGACTCACCTGACTCTCCGAGACTCACCTGACTCTCCGAGACTCACCTGACTCTCTGAGGCTCACCTGACTCTCCGAGACTCACCTGACTCTCCGAGACTCACCTGACTCTCTGAGACTCACCTGACTCTGAGACTCACCTGACTTGCTCTCACTAAGACTCACCTGACTCACTAAGACTCACCTGACTCTGAGACTCACCTGACTCTGAGACTCACCTGACTTGCTCTCACTAAGACTCTCTGAGACTCACCTGACTTGCTCTCACTAAGACTCACCTGACTCTCTGAGACTCACCTGACTCTCTAAGACTCACCTGACTCTCCGAGACTCACCTGACTCTCCGAGACTCACCTGACTCTCTGAGACTCACCTGACTCTCTAAGACTCACCTGACTTGCTCTCACTAAGACTCTCCTGCAGGTAGAAGAAGCAGGAGAAGGCGGACAGCAGCACTATCAGCATCACGCCCACGCTCAGCAGGTGGCCGCGTGACGTCAGCAGCGTCTGCCGCATGAAGTAGAGCTGGGTGTTGACGGCGCACGGGCCCAGGAGTCGCAACGTGCGGACAAACAAGACGCCGCTGACGCAGGTGGTGTAGACCAGGTCACAGAGGAACACGGAGTCGAAGGAGACGGCACTCACTGAAATGGTCCAATCAAAACATGTCTATACAGAAGATTGTGTGACCTTTAATATTTGTCCAACCTAAACCTAAACCTAAACCTAAACCTAAACCTAAACCTAAACCTAAACCTAAACCTAAACCTAAACCTAAACCTAAACCTAAACCTAAACCTAAACCTAAACCTAAACCTAAACCTAAACCTAAACCTAAACCTAAACCTAAACCTAAACCTAAACCTAAACCTAAACCTAAACCTAAACCTAAACCTAAACCTAAACCTAAACCTAAACCTAAACCTAAACCTAAACCTAAACCTAAACCTAAACCTAAACCTAAACCTAAACCTAAACCTAAACCTAAACCTAAACCTAAACCTAAACCTAAACCTAAACCTAAACCTAAACCTAAACCTAAACCTAAACCTAAACCTAAACCTAAACCTAAACCTAAACCTAAACCTAAACCTAAACCTAAACCTAAACCTAAACCTAAACCTAAACCTAAACCTAAACCTAAACCTAAACCTAAACCTAAACCTAAACCTAAACCTAAACCTAAACCTAAACCTAAACCTAAACCTAAACCTAAACCTAAACCTAAACCTAAACCTAAACCTAAACCTAAACCTAAACCTAAACCTAAACCTAAACCTAAACCTAAACCTAAACCTAAACCTAAACCTAAACCTAAACCTAAACCTAAACCTAAACCTAAACCTAAACCTAAACCTAAACCTAAACCTAAACCTAAACCTAAACCTAAACATAAACATAAACATAAACATAAACATAAACATAAACATAAACCTAAACCTAAACCTAAACCTAAACCTAAACCTAAACCTAAACCTAAACCTAAACCTAAACCTAAACCTAAACCTAAACCTAAACCTAAACCTAAACCTACTTGGGTTGTTGTTGATGAACTCCACCAGACTGATGGTGCGGATGATCCTCATGACGTACACGGTCAGTGCTGTTACGGACAGCAACAGCTCGGCTGTTTCAACAGCTTCGTTATAGCCCAGAGTGACAGGGCTGTTCATCTTTTGACAAAACGCCGAGTACAGCAGATATCCTACACGTACAGGTACTGTTACAGAATAGTTTATTAATTAGATATTTCATTATTGTAATTTTAAAAAAAAATCAAATTTATCAGCCCTACACATACAACAAAATGGCGAATCATATTCTTTAACGAACGCTTTTTGGAATTGTCTTCTTTAGATTTGGTTGGACCGTATGATTCAAGCGTTATTTTTTTTTACTTTCTATTGATCTTCACAAAGACAATTTTATGTTTCTATATTACTTATGCCCTATTGGCCACACTCACACAACTAGGCTAGAGTTTGGGTTAAATTTAAATATCCATTTAAAACTAGGAATCAGGTAGTCTGCCTGTGTTTTTTTTCCCACCTCGCATTACAAGGGCTATTTTAGTCTGTTCTAGGCTAAGTAATTTTACAACATCTAGCTCGAGTCGAGTACTCATTAGAGCTGGGTTGACTCGATGACTTAAGTCCGATAACCGAGCTCTTGTTTTTTAGGTTATAAATCATACGCTCTACCTCTCGTCCACTCCATCTCATGTAAGGTTTGTGTTAAGGTTTGTGTTAAGGTTTGTGTTAAGGTTTGTGTTAAGGTTTGTGTTAAGGTTTGTGTTAAGGTTTGTGTTAAGGTTTGTGTTAAGGTTTGTGTTAAGGTTTGTGTTAAGGTTTGTGTTAAGGTTTGTGTTAAGGTTTGTGTTAAGGTTTGTGTTAAGGTTTGTGTTAAGGTTTGTGTTAAGGTTTGTGTTAAGGTTTGTGTTAAGGTTTGTGTTAAGGTTTGTGTTAAGGTTTGTGTTAAGGTTTGTGTTAAGGTTTGTGTTAAGGTTTGTGTTAAGGTTTGTGTTAAGGTTTGTGTTAAGGTTTGTGTTAAGGTTTGTGTTAAGGTTTGTGTTAAGGTTTGTGTTAAGGTTTGTGTTAAGGTTTGTGTTAAGGTTTGTGTTAAGGTTTGTGTTAAGGTTTGTGTTAAGGTTTGTGTTAAGGTTTGTGTTAAGGTTTGTGTTAAGGTTTGTGTTAAGGTTTGTATTAAGGTTTGTGTTAAAGTTTGTGTTAAGGTTTGTGTTAAGATTATGTTCCATAAGAATTAAGACGATACTAAGCATACGCATATGGGTATATTTAAACTATACGTAGTGAAACAGGTGAAAAGGTCTAATAAAATACTTTAAAAAAACTTTTAAAAAAAACACGTTTTTCTTGTGGACTAAAAAAGTAGAAAATAAATTTTTCTTCCGACCCTAGGGGATCTACCAATGACTGCTCGTAGATTTTGTGCTTCCTCGAGCTGTGCAGGTTCTTGTGATGACTGTTCATACATTTGATGACAAAAAACGTGGTTACGTTCACCATCAATTTCCAAAATTCGTGTGTTGTGTGCTTTTCGCTTTAATCATAAATCTGCCCGACCCATGTTTTTTGTCATCAAATGTATGAACAGTCATCACAAGAACCTGCACAGCTCGAGGAAGCACAAAATGCGACGTATAGAATGGAATGGACACACACAGGTGTGTAGCTACCGTAGCTGGCGTGGAGATCTACTCACGAATCACGTGATGGTCTGGGGTTGTCAACAAACACACGGACACGGTAACACATTGTTAACGGTGACACGGTTGGTATGCTGGGCAGAGTGGGTGGGTGATCAAAACAGTAAACAAGGACAAAAGTACTTTTTCTATGTGGGTGTGTTTTGAAGTTAAAACTCGTAAATTAATTTTCTAATAGCGTCTTTCAAGATAAACGCCTACCCAATGATATCGCAAATTTTCTAAGTAGCCAATTATATTTTAGTAATTTGTCGCAAATTTCTCACTTTCACGGCGTTGTTTATTTTTTTCACTAGGGGGTCTTCACAATGCGCGTCACACTTTTTATTGAAAGGCCCATTTTCAAATCTTGAGCGACCGATACGCTTTAAACAGAGAAGAGGCGTAATTTAATTAAGCTAATTTAGGTCTCTAATTGCTAACTCTAATTGCTAGTGTTTATGATTGCATCTGAAATTGATAGGCGAAAATAGCCTGCGTGCCGAATTTCATATCTCTAGAGCAATCAGAAGTGGGCTAATTTTCGTTGTCAATTTTAACAACAAACAAATCCATAAACAAACGCGAAGCCGAGTTAAGAAAAACGTGGTAAAAAGTATTTTAGTAGCCTTTAAATTATTTATCTGTTAACATATATTGTCCAAAACTTACCAGATATATAAAACACAATTTGTGCCAGTAGAAGAAAGTAGTCCCAAGCTGTGGTGTAGGGATACAACACGGCGGATCGCACCACAGTTTGATGTAACATTCCGCCCGTCGTGGGGAATTCGAAAACAATTTTCACCTGGTGAATAAAATAAATCGGGAGTGATCTCCCCTAAACATTCTCGAATATTCTTATATAACACTACGGGGGATGGCAACTCGGGACAAAGACAATATTTTTAATCCAATTTTAATTACTTAAACTTTTTAAAATAGAATAGAATCTCGTAAAAAAAGAATTGCACACCAAATGATAGAAGACAGAGAATTATATATTTTACTTTTATGTGAAATTATATCTGAAATAGTAATCAAGTTATAGGCTTTGAAAAAATGAAAGTAGAAAACGTTCCACTTCCGGTTACCGGAAATCGCTGAAAAGTTGACATGGATCTACAAATTTGATATAATACTTATATATGCAATTTCATCAACCTAGCTGTAACGGTACTTAAGTTATTGTGTTTACAGACACACATACACACACACACACAAAGACATACGGACTAGATTGCAAAATAATGTTTTTCCGACTTAGGGAGGTGTATCGTGAGTCATTATGAGTCGGGTGTATGCCTTGACCTCCGCCAATCACATGAGATGGACTAATCGAAACCCTGGGGCTCCATCGCTCCCAGATTAAGAATCACACTTCAAACAATGTACCAGTTTCTCGCACCATCTCACAACACAATTAGCTTTTTAAACAAGCGCAAGGCAAAGCCAAATAGGAATAGTAATCCATTTTTTATTTGATGTCTAAAAATATTTCGTATTTTGTTTTAATTTACACTGTACTTTACAAGTTAGTATTTCTTTTTCTTATACTATGGTCTGTACTATACATAGCACTAATTAAATAATGATGCATTATTTTTTTTTGTTTTAACTATTCATTTTATTTCTCTTCCTTTAAGTGTTGTATCATTGTTTATTTTTTAAGTTTATTTTTTTTCTTTTCATTTCGTACCATTTCTAAATAAAACTTTAATCTGCTGAATCTGTGAAAGAAAAAAATAGATTTAAAAAAATTGTCTTTCTTAAATTTTCTTAACACTAAACTGCTGCCTCTCAAAAAAAGTTTGCCTAGTTCCAAGCACTAAGCCGATGTAAAGTGGAAAAGGATAATTTTCCTAATTTTAAATCCTGAACTGCTTTTCATTGAAAAAAAAAATGCCTACAAAACGTCCTAATCTTCTACTTTAAAAAAAAAATATCTTAATTCTAGCCCCTAAACCTCTACTTAAAAAATAATCATCCTAATTCTAGGCCCTTAACTTCTACTTTAAAAATTTTTTTCCTAATTCTAGGCCCTAAATTTCTACTTTAAAAAAAATATCCAAATTGTAGACCCTAAACTTGTACTTTAAAAAAAAAAATTATCCAAATTATAGGCGCTAAACTTCTACTTTAAAAAAAAATTATCCAAATTGTAGGCCCTAAACTTGTACTTTAAAAAAAAAAATTATCCAAATTATAGGCCCTTAACTTCTACTTTAAAAAAGTATCCAAATTCTAGGCCCTAAACTTGTACTTTAAAAAAAAAAATTATCCAAATTGTATCAGCCTCGAGACATCCTTCCGGTGGAGCACACTCACACAGCTTTGAGGCCGCGGCAGCTCTAGACATCCGTCTGAATGACGAGTACACACACTTTCCTAAATGGTGCGGTACTATGTATCATCCGCCTGAATGGAGTCACCCGCACAGTTTCTGAAACTGTTTGGAGCTCTGTACATCCTTCAGAATAGTTCTCAAGGCACTTTTTCTTGGTTTTTTAGGTTTTAATAGAAAATGCGCGAACGTTCAAGAACGCGCAATTTTTTTAAATGCCGCTGCCTCTGGTCAAAATCTGCATAGAAAATATAATTATAGAAATACTAGTTTATTCCGGCCAACGAATAGTACGATTTCTCGGCCGTCCGCACCCAGTGTAACCCGGAAGGATAAGCTTCCTAGGCATATTATATTATACATTTTTAGTAACAACTTTTTATTTATGCACTAAATCGATTTTTAAAAAAAGTTTTCTACTTTTGTAAAATTCAAAAATACATTAAAAACGTTTTGTTAACGTTGCATGATTGAAACAATTGCGCACTAAATGAACGCGAAAAATGTGCCAATAAGTTCATGGTAAAATAGAACTTAGTGTAGGACAATTTAATGAATTCTTTAAAAGTTATTAAGGATCCTATTAAGTTAATTTGAAATCAGATTACATCGTCAACGGGTCTTGACCCACGTGCCAAGTTTCAGAGAAATTGGTCAAATAGGAGTGGTCGAAATTTCGATCGATCACGGACGACAGACAATGCACATTCAAAAGACCGGCTGATATATCAAGGAATCAAGTTAAATAAAAGATTGCAATAAAAAAAGTATATTTATATGAGTGAAACAATTGCGCACTAAATGAACCCCCATAAGTGTGCGGTAAAATAGTACTTTGTAATTAGTTATAAAGAAAACTCAAAAATGAAACAACATGGTCTTGCTTGGACAAATTATGTGGAAGCAAATACAGAAAGAAAAGCAGGCTGAAATCAGAGTTAGGGGTCATTAGGTGCACAAAATTTTGACACGAATTACTTTAACTGAGTTGACGGAAATACCCACTAAGAACGAAGAATGAAACAAACATTAAAATCTGGTGGCTATTTGGAGTAAATGTGATGGTACTCAAAGGTGAGAATACTTTTCTTTAATTATAATTAAATTATGTATCGGCCCTAGAGAGGGTAGAACAAATTAATGGTCCCATTTTTTTCAGCTGCATTATTGAATTATAAACCTTTGCAGTTAAGAGGATAGAATAGTACGAGACTTAATACCAACAGACCAATTTAGTAATTATCTTTAATGGCCGGCGAACAATAGATATCGCTCAAACTTATTCTCATTTCAATGGGTGGAAGGGGGGTGGGGACTTTTTTTGCTACCCTAAGTTGTAAGCATTGGTACTGGATTAATATGTAAAGAAATCTTGTAAGTTAAGTTTTAAGCTAGAGAAAAGGTTAAAATGTGACTGTGTTAGAGGACACACCTGTGTAAAGAGCGTGTTAGAGAACACACCTGTGTAAAGAGAGTGTTAGAGAACACACCTGTGTAAAGAGCCTGGAGTTGGATGACACACCTGTGTAAAGAGCATGGTGTTAGATGACACACCTGTGTAAAGAGCCTGGAGTTAGATGACACACCTGTGTAAAGAGCGTGTTAGAGGACACACCTGTGTAAAGGGCGTGTTAGATAACACACCTGTGTAAAGAGCGTTTTAGAGGACACACCTGTATAAAGAGCGTGTTAGAGGACACACCTCTATAAAGAGCTTGTTAGAGGACATACCTGTGTAAAGAGCCTGGTGTTAGAGGACACACATGTGTAAAGAGACTGGTGTTAGAGGACACACCTGTGTAAAGAGCGTGTTAGAGGACACACCTGTGTAAAGCGCGTGTTAGAGGACACACCTGTGTAAAGAGCGTGTTAGAGGACACACCTGTGTAAAGAGCATGTTAGAGGACACACCTGTATAAAGAGCTTGTTAGAGGACACACCTGTGTAAAGAGCGTGTTAGAGGACACACCTGTGTAAAGACGTGTTAGAGGACACTCCTGTGCAAAGAGCGTGTTAGAGGACACACCTGTGTAAAGAGCGTGTTAGAGGACACACCTGTATAAAGAGCTTGTTAGATGACACACCTGTGTAAAGAGCCTGGTGTTAGAGGACACACATGTGTAAAGAGACTGGTGTTAGAGGACACACCTGTGTAAAGAGCGTGTTAGAGGACACACCTGTGTAAAGCGCGTGTTAGAGGACACACCATGTGTAAAGAGCGTGTTAGAGGACACACCTGTGTAAAGAGCGTGTTAGAGGACACACCTGTATAAAGAGCTTGTTAGAGGACACACCTGTGTAAAGAGCGTGTTAGAGGACACACCTGTGTAAAGACGTGTTAGAGGACACTCCTGTGCAAAGAGCGTGTTAGAGGACACACCTGTGTAAAGAGCGTGTTAGAGGACACACCTGTATAAAGAGCTTGTTAGATGACACACCTGTGTAAAGACGTGTTAGAGGACACACCTGTGTAAAGAGCTTGGAGTTAGAGGACACACCTGTGTAAAGAGCTTGTTAGAGGACACACCTGTGTAATTAGTGTGTTAGAGGACACACCTGTGTAAAGCGCGTGATAGAGGACACACCTGTGTAAAGAGCTTGTTAGAGGACACACCTGTGTAAAGACGTGTTAGAGGACACACCTGTGTAAAGAGCCTGGAGTTAGAGGACACACCTGTGTAAATAGCGTGTTAGAGGACACTCCTGTGTAAAGACGTGTTAGATGACACACCTGTGTAAAGAGCCTGGAGTTAGAGGACACACCTGTGTAAAGAGCGTGTTAGGGTACACACCTGTGTAAAGAGCCTGGTGTTAGAGGACACACCTGTGTAAAGAGCGTGTTAGAGGACACACCATGTGTAAAGAGCGTGTTAGAGGACACACCTGTGTAAAGAGCGTGTTAGAGGACACACATGTGTAAAGAGACTGGTGTTAGAGGACACACCTGTGTAAAGAGCGTGTTAGAGGACACACCTGTGTAAAGCGCGTGTTAGAGGACACACCATGTGTAAAGAGCGTGTTAGAGGACACACCTGTGTAAAGAGCGTGTTAGAGGACACACCTGTATAAAGAGCTTGTTAGAGGACACACCTGTGTAAAGAGCGTGTTAGAGGACACACCTGTGTAAAGACGTGTTAGAGGACACTCCTGTGCAAAGAGCGTGTTAGAGGACACACCTGTGTAAAGAGCGTGTTAGAGGACACACCTGTATAAAGAGCTTGTTAGATGACACACCTGTGTAAAGACGTGTTAGAGGACACACCTGTGTAAAGAGCTTGGAGTTAGAGGACACACCTGTGTAAAGAGCTTGTTAGAGGACACACCTGTGTAATTAGTGTGTTAGAGGACACACCTGTGTAAAGCGCGTGATAGAGGACACACCTGTGTAAAGAGCTTGTTAGAGGACACACCTGTGTAAAGACGTGTTAGAGGACACACCTGTGTAAAGAGCCTGGAGTTAGAGGACACACCTGTGTAAATAGCGTGTTAGAGGACACTCCTGTGTAAAGACGTGTTAGATGACACACCTGTGTAAAGAGCCTGGAGTTAGAGGACACACCTGTGTAAAGAGCGTGTTAGGGTACACACCTGTGTAAAGAGCCTGGTGTTAGAGGACACACCTGTGTAAAGAGCGTGTTAGAGGACACACCATGTGTAAAGAGCGTGTTAGAGGACACACCTGTGTAAAGAGCGTGTTAGAGGACACACCTGTGTAAAGAGCGTGTTAGAGGACACACCTGTGTAAAGAGCCTGGTGTTAGATGACACACCTGTGTAAAGAGCCTGGTGTTAGATGACACACCTGTGTAAAGAGCGTGTTAGAGGACACACCTGTGTAAAGAGCGTGTTAGAGGACACACCTGTGTAAAGAGCGTGTTAGAGGACACACCTGTGTAAAGAGCCTGGTGTTAGGGTTCAACACGGTCACCTCCAACACAACCGCCCGGGTCAAACGGTCCATCCACCCCTCGGCCTTCAGCCTCTTGACATAGCTCAAAGCGTCGCTCTGTTCTCTTGGTAACGTCGCCCGGTACCCCCCGGGCTGGTAGAAGGCAAAGTCCCCCTCCTCCCCCACGCTCCATTCGTCCCCCTCTGTGTACAGGTACTCAGGGTCTGTGCAATCGGCCAGACACGGCACCCAGCCTGTGGGGGGAGAAATTCTTGTTTACATTATCGACATTGGCTACACTGTATAGCAAAGTACTACAGTAAAGAGGGAAAGTAAAGGCCGTCCTGCACATAGCGCTGACTACACTGTTCCGTCATATGCCGGGGTTAGAGAAACAGATGAACTCTACTTCATCTGTCCTATTCATCACCAGGTCCGAAATTGGAACAACTTTTTCGACAGGCAACAAGAATCGACTACCCTTGCAGAACAGACGATCTTTGGGCAGATCTAGATTGTGTGATCGGTGGCTATCTGCAGGCGAGAATGTCCATATGGCAGAGGAAGATGAGTGTATACTTATTTCTCTGTAGACTTAACATAGATCAGCCCAATCGTCTTTATTCCCACAACTTGAGTCAGGTACCCATCAGAACCGTGGGGGGGAAGGGGTGATTCATTGATGTACTACCAACGTAATCCTTCGATCCGAACCCAGGACTTAGGTTAGTAATCAATAGGTCTGCTCCTGAGCCACATCACACTCTAATATCGTATGAATTGTAACCGGCTTTCTAGGTCACCTGGTCGATAAGAACACACAGCTGTTGACAAATATCGCATGCGTGAGTTCGATTCTTACCATGAATGTTTAAGTGTTGATAAAGTTTGATGACGAGATCGATATAAAGAAATCAATCTTTCGTAATCTTCTACATTTTGTTCAATTGCTCGAGTTTCAGTTTTGCTTTTTTTATATTATTTAATCGTTGTTTAACTTAAAATGGAAAAATCCTAGTTTCGCTTTGTTAAAGTCTTAGTTAAACAACCAAGCCTAATATAGTCAGCACACGTACGTTTAGTGACCAGAACTGGCTTTACACTGACAAAATGTTACCTGACTATTGGCAAAACTTTCGTGACGATACTTTTCGACCTCCCCCCACCAAACGAAACAAATTCTGAAAATTATTTTTTAATCCCTACCTTTTTCATTAGCTTACCAGTACTTTTGGACCACCATCCCATTCCCCATAAACACAAACCCGACTTTATCAGAGGTTATACCACACCTTCTCAATAAAGAGGGAGAGTACATAAAGAGACCAATACCTATATACTAGGTCTCATGTAAGTGACCGGAAACTTTAGACCACCTAACTGAGCAGTACCTTCAGACCTCCTAACTGACCAGTACCTTCAGACCCCCTAACTGACCAGTACTTATAGACACCCCCCCCCCCTAACAGACCAGTACCTTTAGACCTCCTAACTGACCAGTACCTTTAGACCCCCCCAACTGACCAGTACCTTTAGACCCCCCCAACTGACCAGTACCTTTAGACCCCCCCCCCCAATTGACCAGTACCTTTAGACCCCCCCAACTGTCCAGTACCTTTAGACCACCTAACTGACCAGTACCTTTAGACCCCCCCCCCCCCAATTGACCAGTACCTTTAGACCCCCCCCCCCCCCAACTGTCCAGTACCTTTAGACCCCCCAACTGACCAGTACCTTTAGACCCCCCCAACAGACCAGTACCTTTAGACCACCTAACTGACCAGTACCTATAGACACCCCCCAACAGACCAGTACCTTTAGACCCCCCCCCCCAACTGACCAGTACCTTTAGCCCCCCCCCCCCCCAACTGACCAGTACCTTTAGACCCCCCCCACTGACCAGTACCTTTAGACCCCCCCACTGACCAGTACCTTTAGACCCCCCCCACTGACCAGTACCTTTAGACCCCCCCCAACTGACCAGTACCTTTAAACCCCCCCCCCCCCCCAACTGACCAGTACCTTTACCCCCCCCCCCCAACTGACCAGTACCTTTAGACCCCCCCCCCCCACTGACCAGTACCTTTAGACCCCCCCCCCCACTGACCAGTACCTTTAGACCCCCCCAACTGACCAGTACCTTTAAACCCCCCCCCCCCAACTGACCAGTACCTTTACCCCCCCCCCCCCCCCAACTGACCAGTACCTTTAGACCCCCCCCCCCCAACTGACCAGTACCTTTAGACCCCCCCCCATCAACTGACCAGTACCTTTAGACCCCCCCCATCAACTGACCAGTACCTTTAGACCCCCACAACTGACCAGTACCTTTAACACACACACCCCCACCCCCCCAACTGACCAGTACCTTTAGCCCCCCCCCCCCCCAAACTGACCAGTACCTTTAGACCCCCCCCCATCAACTGACCAGTACCTTTAGACCCCCACAACTGACCAGTACCTTTAACACACACACCCCCACCCCCCCAACTGACCAGTACCTTTAGCCCCCCCCCCAAACTGACCAGTACCTTTAGACCCCCCCCCCCATCAACTGACCAGTACCTTTAGACCCCCACAACTGACCAGTACCTTTAACACACACACCCCCACCCCCCCCAACTGACCAGTACCTTTAGCCCCCCCCCCCAACAGACCAGTACCTTTACCCCCCCCCCCAACTGACCAGTACCTTTACCCCCCCCCCCCCCAACTGACCAGTACCTTTACCCCCCCCCCCCCCCCCCCCAACTGACCAGTACCTTTAGAAAAGCTCCCACTTTCTACCGACGTCTTTGAGTACTGCTGCACACATCTCAGGTTTATTTTCATCTTGTCCTTGATCACCTGGTTGACCTTGCAGTTGTCTGGGGAAAGGTCAAGGTCATCAATGACACAGTTAACAAGAACAGCTCTCTACGACAGCCAGCTACTCAAATGTTTAAAATTAGATTGTAGCCTCACAAACAGCTGTAGGTTTAAACATTCAAGATTACGTTCAGCATGTTGTTAATACACTTTGGGAGTCATATTTGAAAATGGATTAGTTCATATAGATAGAATGTATTAGACTGATATTGTGTATTGTGTACACGTTTAGATTGAAAGCAAAGTGTGTACAGGAACCTACAGCGAATTACGTTCAATTACAATGTACACAAACATCGTACACCATTGTACAATACCAACAGTATGTACCAAAAGAAATGTAAAAATCTGAGTAAACTGAAAAATAAAGGTGAGAGAATCGCCTACGTACACCCTTAAGTCAGTACACTAAATACAGTAAGTAGAGTGTCTTTTCTAGAATTGGGCAGGTGAAGTAGCGTTCACCTGTTTCAACGACCTCAGGGATTATACCTAGGCGGCGTTAGTTCTACTAACTTGAGTCAGGCACTGATCAGAGCTGGGTGGACAAATGGATGTACTATAAACACAAACGAGATTCGAACTCAAGACTTTTGGGTTTGAAGTCGTTTGATCTACTCTCCGATTACGCCGTTCCAGGAGTAATTATTACCTGATCCAAGCCTCCCACTGCACCCCACCCCCAACCCCCTCACCCATCCCAACAATTAATTGTACATTTGCACCCCCCTCCCCCACTTACACTCTGACCTTTCTTCACAGAGGTGAAAAAAAATGAATAGTTGGCTAAATTTAGGGATACCTACACATTGCCTTCACTATCGTAAGTCTGAGATACTCATAAGCTCTATCCATATTCATGAATCAGTTTAACTTTAATCTACATGAAACCAACTCGACCACCTCGCCACTCCAAACAGGACGGGACGCGGGTTCAAATCTCACCTTGAACCCGGAACTGCGTGATGACCAGCGGGGTCAGTCGGTACATCTGGAGGTCAGAGGTGAACTTTTGCTGGTAGACGGACATGACCTTGCCATTGGGCCAGCGTTTGGGCATCAGTCTGGGGATGGCCGTGTTGTGTAACCAGTCGTAAACATGGAGTTGGCTGGTCAAATCTTTCATCCCAGGCTGGCAGAGATTAATTAAATATGTTAATTAGATACCAAGATGGTCGTGTTCTGTAGCCAGTCGTAAACATGGAGTTGGCTGGTCAAATCTTTCATCCCAGGCTGGCAGAGATTAATTAAATATGTTAATTAGATACCAAGATGGTCGTGTTCTGTAGCCAGTCGTAAACATTGAGTTGGCTGGTCAAATCTTTCATCTCAGGCTGGGAGAAATTAATTAATTATGTTAATTCAGTGGCGTCGCTAGTTCGGGTATCACCCGGTGCGGCACCTAATGGTGTCACCCACTCCCAAAAAAAAAAAAATATATATATATATATATATAATATATAATAATATATATAATATATATATATATATATATATATATATATATATATATATATATATATATATATATATATATATATAGGCTATATATATATATATATATATATATATATATATATATATATATATATATATATATATATATATATATATATATATATATATATTTATATATATATATCAACATAAAGAAAAAAGGAAAACTTACACTGAGCTGGTTCTTTAATGTCTGGTTTTGATAAAAGGCAGCTGGGACATTGTTGTGAAGGCAGATAACTCCGACGATGACAATGTAAACTATTTGAGCAGTTATTCCCCTTACAACGTCAAATAGACGCTGCTGTATCTACAGTGAGGTCGATATATAGAAGAAGGAATTGTTGAGTTCTGTGCTGGACACATTATATACAACCTATCATAGTGCGCTACACATGTAAACAACAACCAATTATAGTACTCAACATGTTATACACGACTAAAAATACATGTTTTCAGCATCCAAATTATGTATGGCAGATCCAGGCGTAAATACGGTGTAGCTTCGAATTTCGTTGATGCGGTTGTCGTTAGTTACAGTTTTATTGAAAAATTTCTCTTTCTAAGAGAAGTGTGTGTCTTTGATTATGGCATCGCATTACATCGTGTTATTGAAACTCTGGCACCGAATCTTTACGTTAAAATTGTAAATAACATTATAAATGTCTTTTTATGCATAATATTAATCGTTTATATATTTAAATACATTTAGTAGTTTTTACTGTTAAATATTATATTTATATATATATATATATCAAAACATATTTTTAGAGTCTAGCAATCATTAATTAAATTTTAAATTCTTATATTTTAAAATGACTCAGTTTTCGTCGGTTTCTGTGTATATCAAATGCCTTCTTTTTGCTAGGAGCATCGAAGGCCACGAAAATCGTAAATCTGACGCAAATATTAGCAAAATTCAGGTGTCAATTGGTTTATCGGCGATTTTTAATAAATTATTCTTTCATACAATGACGCGTGTGCATAGGATTTTACAATCTGTTACCTTAAACTTTTTGTGTTCTTTTGTTACATCCGTGTCAGTGTCTTCGCTGAATTGTTTTACATCGTCTTCAGATGTTGGTGTATCTAAAAAAAACAACAACAATAAAAACAAAATCACCAATAGAATTACGTAGCCACAGCCAGCCATAAAATGCCAAGTTTTGACACATGTCAGGTTGTCATGTCGTCACACAAAGCAACTAGGCTTTGAAGGGACGGTAGAGAATCGTACCGGCCACATCATTAAGATATCTGCCATCTGACTACATGATCATATCATCTGTCACTAACCACATAATCATGACATTTGTCACTGACCACATCATCATGACATTTGTCACTGGCCACTTCATCATGACATTTGTCACTGACCACATCATCATGACATTTGTCACTGGCCACTTCATCATGACATTTGTCACTGACCACATCATCATGACATTTGTCACTGGCCACTTCATCATGACATTTGTCACTGGCCACTTCATCATGACATTTGTCACTCAACAAACAGGGAGCTGTAAACCTACCAGAACAGCTGTCACAGAGAGCTGTACACCTACCAGAACAGCTGTCACACAGAGAGCTGTAAACCTACCAGAACAGCTGTCACAGAGAGCTGTAAACCTACCAGAACAGCTGTCACAGAGAGCTGTACACCTACCAGAACAGCTGCCACAGAAAGTTGTAAACCTACCAGAACAGCTGTCACTTAGAGAGCAGTAAACCTACCAGAACAGCTGTCACAGGTAGCTGTAAACCTACCAGAACAGCTGTCACAGAGAGCTGTAAACCTACCAGAGAAGCTGTCATACAGAGAGCTGTAGTCGCCGGGAGCCGGAGCAACTTCTGACAGCAAGTCATGGGCGGAGTCACGCAGAAGACAGGCAAGGATCAGTGTCACGCCCACAATCTGGAGTCAGGTTGGGTTAGGTGGTTAGAAGTGTCAGGTTAGGGGGTTACTGGTTAACATTATCAGGTTAGGTGGTGTAGAATATGTGGTTAGGTTATGTGCAATATGTTGCTACACTATGTGAAATATGAGATTTATAATTTTAAACTTTTGAATAGTAGGCTTCAATTTTCCAGTTCATGAGTATCGATACTTTTCGTCAACGTTATTATTACTTTAAAATACCCTCAATGATGTAATTCAACTATGTTAAAGAATGATTTTAAGGGCTATGGTTTTAGGGTTAGATTTTAAGTTAAATTTCAGACGGAAGATTGGGTTAATAAACTAGACAATCAGATCGATTTCAATCACTTAGGTCTGTGGTTTGATTCCATGTTTGGGTCGATATAAAGTCGAGATCTACAGCAAACTATAACACAAAACTGTAGAGAGAGTCAGAACAACCGACCACACAAACTATACATATCACGTGACTGTAAGAAACACCTGAACACTACTTCACCTGCAATTTTCATTGCCATGTCCCTAAACGGTACCTTTTAAAATCTATTACACGTATTGGAATATATGCAGTTGTTTCTGTATGAAACCAATGTGTAAAATATAAAGGAAAAAACAAAGGGAAAAAAGTATCTGTTTTGATAAAGCAAATCCCACCTTTAGTGGCTCCAGGAGAAATGTCCCTGTTGTTGTGGAGAAGAGAAGGGAGATAACCCACTTGGTGGTTTTCTCCCCTCCCCACTCCAGGCTATACAGGAAGGTAAACACAGCCGAGGCTGCTATAGCAACGAGCACGATGGCGTACCCAAAGAAAATGGACCACCACGGTAGTAGTTTCTGTTTCTGTCTCGCGAACTCTCCGGAATATTCGGCCTGTTTTTGGAGAAGCTCTTTTGCATATTTGACGTCATACGGGGTTTCTGTATCCGTGTATGGGCGCTGTCGTCTGGTGGTTTTGTAACGGTCGTGTTGTGGGTCAAGGTCACGGTCGTTGGCCGTGAGTATCTTGCTGTAGCGGCTGAGGATGTGATGGAAAGGGTTGGTCCTGTTGGCAGACGACAACTTGGTCCATGTTGCCGGGAGGTTCAGGTCTGGCTCCGACCGGATGTGTTTGGTGTAGACGTTTGCTTCGGCGACTTGTGCTTGCTTGTTTTCTTTGTGTATTTCTAGAGAAGCGTTGTCTTTGGTAAGACGTTTTGACGTTGTCTTACCTTCATTAAGATGCCCTAAAGTAGTATTGCCTTCGAACGGTTTTTGCAAAGTAGCAATGTCTTTAGAAGGTATGTGGAAAGAAACGTTGCCTTTAGTCAACTTTTCTGGATCTGCTCTACTGTTGGATTTTTTTTCTAAAATTCCCTTGTCTTTTGTAGATTCCACTTTGACAGAAAGATCTTTAGGTGCTTTTTCTGAGGTAGTGTTGTCCTTAGGGAATTTTACTATGGTAGCGGTGGCTGTGGGTGGTTTTCCTAAGAAAACATCACACTTAGGCGATTTACCACCATCTGTATCTTTAGGTAGTTTTTCGATATGAGCATTACATTGAGCAGGACTGTCCAAGAGTATATCGATTTCATTAACTTCTTCATCACGAGAAGGACTGAAAGGATGGATGTCCGGATCACCAGCCAATGAATGAGGAAAGTTTGGCTTTACGGTATCTGTTGTTCTATACTTTTCTACAAGTTTGTCTTCAATGTCTAAGTTTAGATTCTCTATATCTATCTCACCATGGAAATGTTCTGGGTTCGACACCAACTCGCACCTTGAGTTTTTTATTTCAAATAAATCTTTCGATTTTTTAAAGTCATCTGCTTCAGGCGCCGTATTACTTGGTGGTGCTGTAGGACACTCTGGGATCACTTCCGGTGGAGAGGCGGTGGAGCTTCTTGATGAAGTGTCAGCAGAACTCTGGGTCACGGTGGAAGTGGAACTCTTTGGCTGACGATTTCTGAAGATCCACGTCATCAGAACTCCAGGTAATAGGATGATCAGTGACGACGCCACGCCCACGTAGAAAGTTCTAGAGTAAATAAAATTGGACTATTTTGATTATTTTTATTGCATATTTCATACAAAATGTACTATTGGTGAAATATGATAATTTGTTAAAATATTTTCCTACGCATAACAATATCAGATAATATTTCTCTGCGAAAGGTGAATAACATGTAAATCTTCTGTCGCTAGATTTGTCTTTACCTGTTTTAACAATTTATTGAGAAAAAAGTTTAATTTCGTCTTAATGTAATGTAAATATAGTAATTGTGGAACGAAACCCCAGTACCTGAATGTTATATGCACTCCAGCGACCTCTATCGACAAGGTATCAGACTCAGTGACTTCCGGTTCTCTGGGGATTCGATACCACATGGCGTTGGTGATCATGGCCAGGTAGAGCAGAGCCAGGGCACAGCAGAACCGCTGCACGCGCGTGAAGACGCTGTAACCTGGTCGCCTAGCAACCGACAGCCACAGGTGGTCGTCGTAGAGCTTCTTCGCGGAGATGAGGTCAAACAGGGTGCCGGTGTCGGCCATGTTGGGTTCAAGGACGGGCACGTGCCGGAAGGTCAAGCCGTCCCCGTGGGTCGAGGAGAGCCAGTTTTTGATGAGGAATGTGGATCTGTGGTAGTAGGAGGGGGGGGGGGGGTTCAGGGTGGGTCAAGGTTAACACATTGGTCACAATAAGGGGGTGGGGGGTCAGGGTGGGGCTAGGTTAACACATGGGTCACAATAGGGGGTGGGGGGTCAGGGGGTCAAGGTTAACACATTGGTCACAATAAGGGGGTGGGGGGTCAGGGTGGGGCTAGGTTAACACATTGGTCACAATAAGGGGGTGGGGGGTCAGGGTGGGGCTAGGTTAACACATGGGTCACAATAGGGGGTGGGGGGTCAGGGGGTCAAGGTTAACACATTGGTCACAATAAGGGGGAGGCGGGGGTCAGGGTGGGGCTAGGTTAACACATGGGTCACAATAGGGGGTGGGGGGTCAGGGGGTCAAGGTTAACACATTGGTCACAATAAGGGGGAGGCGGGGGTCAGGGTGGGGCTAGGTTAACACATTGGTCACAATAAGGGGGTGGGGGGTCAGGGTGGGGCTAGGTTAACACATGGGTCACAATAGGGGGTGGGGGGTCAGGGGGTCAAGGTTAACACATGGGTCACAATAGGGGGTGGGGGTCAGAGGGTCAAGGTTAACACATGGGTCACAATATGTGGGAGGCGGGGGTCAGGGTGGGTCTAGGTTAGCACATGGGTCACAATATGGGGGTGGGGGGGGGGGGTCAGGGTTAACCCATGAGTCACAATATGGGGCTGGGGGGGTCAGGGCGGGTCTAGGTTAACACATGGGTCACAATATGTGGGTGGGGGGTCAGGGTGGGTCTAGGTTAACACATGGGTCACAATATGGGGGTGGGGGGTCAGGGTGGGTCTAGGTTAACCAATGGTCACAATATGGGGGTGGGGGGTCAGGGTGGGTCTAGGTTAACACATAGGTCACAATATGGGGGTGGGGGGTCAGGGTTAACCCATGAGTCACAATATGGGGGTGGGGGGTCAGGGTGGGTCTAGGTTATCACATGGGTCACAATATGGGGGTGGGGGGTCAGGGTGGGTCTAGGTTAAAACATGGGTCAAAATATGGGGAGGGGGGGGGGGTCAGTGTGGGTTAGCACATGGGTCAAAATATGGGGGTGGGGGTAAGGGTAAGTCTTGGTTAACACATGAGTCATGATATGGGGGTGGGGGGTTAGTGTGGGTCTAGATGAACAATGTATGTTACAATATGTGTGCGGGGGTGAATCAGGGTTTCAAGATTAGCCCAGTTGATCCTAATCTGGTGAGCGGGTGGATCAGCTTTTGTCTAGATCAGCAAGGTAGATCACTATAACCACGCCCCCATTGGTTTTATTTATACATGGCACTGACGTTGTTCGTCACACACAGTTGACTACTTTTAATTATAAATAATGCTGATCGTAGCGAGATTGCCAACAAAGGTACATTAGTCTAATATTCATGATTTCTAATTAGCATTTGTTGTGTTAGTGTTTTTCTTTCTGAATTGCCTATCAATGAATGATTTGAAAAGTCTTTACAGCTCAATGGCTTTACAGTGCGTGGGGGTAAACCGCACGAGGTGACACCATTTACGGGGGTGACACCAAAACGAAATTAAGCTAATTTTAATGATAAAATTTGCTTTTTCAAGCTAGAATATTAGCTGATTAAAGATGTATACACCAATAGAATGAGTTACACCACTGACATAAACTTTGCTTATTTCTAAAAATGGGTTCTCAGAATAATGCGCAATCTGAAAACTGCGCAACAGAAAATTGCGCAAGCAGAAACATGCGCAAATACAACATAATTATACTAATATACTTTAATTTAATGCTATTTCGTGGAAATATGTTTTATTATGCAACAATGCCCTGATGTCATTCTTTGTTAATATCTTTAAATGATATATTCTTGAAAATAATGCTTTTGCGCACTTTTTTGTGTGTGGAGTTTTCCATTGCGCATCTTTCCTGTCACCCTAAATTTTTTTTTTAAACTCCAGTGTGATACGGGATGACGAATGTTAGAGTGTGATACGAGAGAAGTTTAAATATATTATAACGAGATCCTAACTAGATCCTAACAACAGCCGTTACTTTTAAAAAGTAAAATAATACAAAATATTTCTAGAATATAAAATCGTGTACTTCTATGTCTTTGATTAGATATAAATCAATAAATATTTTAGAACACAGGAATATAGGGTAGTACCAGGATCAGTGTACTATTTTTGACAGTTGTCTTATTACAGCCATGTTTCCATCAATTGGAGGTTGGGTTATGAAACCTGAATATGGTCTTAAGCATATTTTACCTTGTCAAGTGACATATGGGCGTGGTTACACAACAAGAAGGCGTGGTTTCAAGGCTTACTTGTCTCCAGTTTGTAGGTCCACGACGGTGATGTGGTCCACCTTCCAACCACACTTAAGCTTGATGTCCCCTGAAGAGTTGTTCCCCTTTCTATTACAAACGTGATCTCCCTTGAACTGACCCGTGCCGAGCCACACGCTCAGCTGCAATAGCGTACCCAGCCGCTTTTCACTCGACATTAAAAAATTGTTCGTGCAACCGCTCTGGAAGTTCTGTAATTAATTTTTTTTTTAAAGTTAAATTTCATTTTGGTGTCACCCCTGTAAATCATTTTTTAAAAAAAAGTTAATCTTATGGTACTTGATCTTTCATTGATTGTCGCGTCAGAGATTGTATGCTAGAGTTAATTAAACCTTTCATTTATTGCCGCGTAACAATTTATACTTCTGCGATCGTTGCATTAATAAAACAAATCTTTGACCTTGACCTACCTGTCTGGCACCGTCCTGAAGGTAAACACACCTGCTCTCGGCCAGCTGACCAGTCAACACAAGACGCGGCACGACGTCCAGACGTCCAGGTGATCCGGCTGACGTCTTCACAGAGACGGCGTAGTACCATTTGTCTCTTCTCCTGTTGCCTAGCAACGGCAGGTACTTCCACTGCACAGACGATTACAAATTGTTTAATATTATTATTTAGATGTTCCAAACTTCTTTTTAACAAATGTTTAATACGGAAGTTCTGATAACTTCAATATTTTGTCGGCTCTATAAAAGATGTAAGCAGCTAAAAATGGATATATGTATTCAGCTAAATTTGCTTCTACGTAAGTAATAACACTGGCGCTATGTAAGGAGCTAAATGGCCCTATGTAAGCAGCTAAAAACTGGTCCGATGTAAGTAAATGGCCCTATGTAAGCAGCTAAAACTTGCTTTATGTAAGCAGCTAAAAACTGGCTCTATGAAGGCGTCTAAACCTGCCTCTAGGTAATTAGCAAAGACTATCCCTATGTAAGCAGCTAAAATTAACCCTATGTAAGCAGCTAAAATTAACCCTATGTAATCATCTAAAATTGACCCTATGTAAGCATCTAAAATTGACCCTATGTAAGCAGCTTAAACAGCTTACCATGTAAGCGTCTTTGTTGTCCAACCGCCTCAACATCACCAACACCCCCACGGCTAAAAATAGAACCACAAGGTTCAAGGCCAACACGTGCGGTGAGCTCTCCAGCTTGGCCGAGAAGTTGAGGAAGACGGCGTTAAAGTCGATGGTGTTTGGTGCCACCAGTAGCTGGCTGAGAGAAAACTTGCCGAAAAAGTTGGTCTTAAAGGTCACGTTGTTGGTGCTGGTCACATGGGTCAGCTGAGGGGAGGAGGGGATTAAGATGGGGATTAAGTTGGGGATTATAGGGGAATATAGGGGGGATTATATAGTCAATCTGGTTACAGGAAAGACTAAATAAAGCAAAATAGGAATAATATGATATCTTATTTATTTATTAAATGTAAGAGTAAAGTAGCATTGGCTAGGAGTACTATTCACTAAAGTGCCTTCAATTAAAGTAGCGTTGGCTAAATGTACTATTCACTAAAGTGCCTTCAACTAAAGTAGCGTTGGCTAAATGTTCTATTTATTAAAGTACCTTCAACAAAAGAAGCACTGACTAACGTATAATTGATTAAACTACTATTAAATAAATTATTATGACAAAAGTACTATCGACTGAAGAACTATTAACTAAAGTACATTCGACCAAAGTACAATCGACCAAAGTACCATCGAGTAAAGCACCATCGACCAAAGTACCATCGACCAAAGTACCATCGACCAAAGTACCATCGACAAAAGTACCATCGACCAAAGTACCATCGACCAAAGTACCATCGACCAAAGTACCATCGACTAAAGTACCATCGACTAAAGTACCATCGACCAAGGTACCATCGACTAAAGTACCATCGACTAAAGTACCATCGACTAAAGTACCATCGACTAAAGTACCATCGACTAAAGTACCATCGACTAAAGTACCATCGACTAAAGTACCATCGACTAAAGTACCTCTACATCTGGACTGGTCGACCAACAAAGACACGCCTTGTTCCAGTGGATGGCAGACAACAGACTCATGGAGGCGGGGAGGGCAGTGGTGTCTGCCAGAAGTCTGCGACTTGTTGAGTTACCTGTAAGGTGAGACAGGTCAGACAGGTAGGACAGGTGAGACAGGTGAGACAGGTGAGACAGGTGAGACAGGTGAGACAGGTGAGACAGGTGAGACAGGTGAGACAGGTGAGACAGGTGAGACAGGTGAGACAGTTGAGACAGGTGAGACAGGTCAGACAGGTGAGACAGGTCAGACAGGTCAGACAGGTCAGACAGGTGAGACAGGTGAGACAGATGAGACAGGTCAGACAGGTCAGACAGGTGGGACAGGTGAGACAGGTGAGACAGGTGAGACAGGTGAGAATGGTGGGACGAGTGAGACAGGTGAGACAGGAGAGACAGGTGAGACAATTGTTGTTTCATTACTCAATCTTGGTAAACATTTCAAGTTAATGTATAACGCAGGTAAATACCTGTTCTCAGTGAACATGAACCATTTCAATTTAAAATGAAATCACGAGTTTTTTATTTTTCCATTGAAGTTTATAGCTTTTTAAATTTAAAAAAAAAAACAACTGTGGTCAGCAGTAATCCAGTATGACTAAAATCTATATATATAATTCTCTTCTTCGAGCCGTTAGAAAACAAGCTGCAAACGCTCTCCCTACCTCCCCACCCCTACATGGTTTTAGTGAGCTGTGTTCACTCTAAATGTTTACAAGCAGAGCCAACGATTTTAAACGTAGGGGGGGGAGGAGGGGGGGGGGGAGGGAAGGAAGGGGGGGGGGGTTATGGTCCTTAACGAGCTACTTATAGTGTTTTAAAGAAATATTTTCAGTGTCAGCGTTGGTACTGTCGAATTCACAAATTATGAATTATTGAAAATTAGAAACAACTAAATAGCGGCGTATGTTATGCCGCGGGCCGGCTCGTAATATATATACACGTAGTTCCTACCTGACCCAGTTATCAGCATCCACCAAATCAACACTTCTATAATCCATTTCCTCCTAACCTTTTAATTCCTTAATCCATCATCATTTTATCCTTGGATCATCTCTTCCTAACACTCCATAGAAAACTTTATCCTAACCTTTATCCTAACCTTTATCCTAACATGTATCCTCATCTTTCTTACTCCATCCAATCTCCCCATACCGTGTCCCCTCCTTACGCCTTCCAAAATCCCTCTATACTCTCTCTACGTTTCTCCTCAACCCAACCCCCCCTCTCTACTTACTCCCCCATCTCCCCCCCCCCCCCCCACTAGCCCGACCTACCTATAGGTTGGACCACTGAAGGCGTGTATGAAATTCTGATGTTCAAAGTCTGTCCACAGCTCCCAGCTTTGTAAATGTTCACATGGAGCTCGTTGCTGACCAGTGTGACGTCAGCACTCAGGTGGCGTGTCTTGTAGGTGGTCATCTGCCGGGGTTAGGGTTAGGTCAAGGGTAGGTCACATGATGTTTTGTTAGTTAGGGTTAGGTCAAGGGTGGGTCATATGATGTTTTGTTAGTTAGGGTTAGGTCAAGGGTGGGTCATATGTTTAGATAGGGTTTGGTCAAGGGTGGGTCATATGATGTTTTGATAGTTAAGGTTAGGTCAAGGGTGGGTCATATGATGTTTTGTTAGTTATGGTTAGGTCAAGGGTGGGTCATATGATGTTTTGTTAGTTAGGGTTAGGTCAAGGGTGGGTCATATGTTTAGATAGGGTTTGGTCAAGGGTGGGTCATATGATGTTTTGATAGTTAGGGTTAGGTCAAGGGTGGGTCATATGATGTTTTGTTAGTTAGGGTTAGGTCAAGGGTGGGTCATATGTTTAGATAGGGTTAGGTCAAGGGTGGGTCATATGATGTTTTGATAGTTAGGGTTAGGTCAAGGGTGGGTCATATGATGTTTTGTTAGTTAGGGTTAGGTCAAGGGTGGGTCATATGATGTTTACATAGTTAGGGTTAGGTCAAGTGTGGATCATATGATGTTTCGATAGTTATGGTTAAGTCAAGGGTGGGTCATATGATGTTTCGATAGTTATGGTTAGGTGAAGGGTGGGTCATATGATGTTTCGTTAGTTATGGTTAGAGTTGTATCTAAATGTATAATGTTGTGTATTTTGTAAGGTTAGATAACATTTTAACTCCTATAATCAATAATGAACTCATCGAATCACCAATGTTCTCCTTCTTATTGTAATCAATGTGGTCTTTAATTAATTAATTAATTGCATTTTAGAAATACTAATTAAACTAATTGAATATGATTTAAATAAGTTAATGTCAACTTAACTGTCTGAAGACAATTTTAAAAATTAACATGTCCTAATTGAACCAA
The DNA here is from genome assembly GCF_028476545.2 of Physella acuta. NCBI lineage: Eukaryota > Metazoa > Mollusca > Gastropoda > Physidae > Physella > Physella acuta. Next base: position 90,624 of record NW_026732788.1, read on the forward strand.
TTTTATATCATATGTCCTACACGAATGAACTGACTATAACCAATCGAATTTTACATGTCCTAAATGAACCAATCACATCAAAACAATTCACCAGTCTATCTAAGGCCAGAGAACCAATCAAATGAAAGATAACAAATCCAGCCTTACCCTCCCCGCCGTGATGGCGACCCTCAGGTCATGTTTGTTGTACACTGGCCACTGGTCAAACCTGGCCTCCAGGACAAAGTCCCCGAGTCCTACAGAAAAACGGGCAGAGAAAACCTCCTGGCCTTGAACTTGGACGCTAAAACTTTCATCAGAGGTCATGCTGATTTCTTCCGTTTTGACTAGGGACAAATCATCAGAAAATATTGCCAAGTATTAAAAAAATTTCTCAAAGTTTAAATAGACACTAAACTTTTTGTATTGAGTATAAATATACTTTTTTTTTTAAATTGCAATCTTTGATTTAACTTGATTCCTTTATATATCTACCGGCCTTTTGAATGTGCTTTGTCTCTCGTCCGTGATCGATCGAAATTTCGACCACTCCTATTTGACCAATTACTGTGAAACTTTGTACGTGGGTCAAGACCCGATGACAATGCAATCTGATATAAAATTAACTTAATAGGATGCTTAAATAATTTAAAAGAATTAATGAAATTGTCCTACACTAATAAGTACTATGTTACTGTGCTCTTATGGGCACTTTTTTTTCGCATTAATTTAGTGCGCAATTGTTTCACTCCTGCAATGTTATGAAAACATTTTGAATGTATTTTACTTTCTCGTATATACGAAGTATAGAGAAAGTATTGTAATCGTGCACAAAAATCACTTGAAATTTTAACAATGTTCACCGTATTACACCTCAGTCCTTCATCACATCCGAAGTATAGAGGACTTATCTTAATCGGGCAAAAATTATCAATCCAGATTTATCAAATTTAAGAGGTTTTATGCGTAATCCAGTCTGAAAAACTGGGCTATGCAATTCTGTCCGTATGTCTGTGTGTCTGTCTGTCTGTCCGTGTGTAAACACGATAACTTGAGTACCGTTACAGCTAGGTTGATGAAATTTCATATATAAGTATTTTTATCAAAATCGTAGATCCGTTTCAACTTTTGAGCGATTTCCGATAACCGAAGTGGTACTTTTTCTACTTTGAATTTTTCGAAAGCCTATAACTTGAGTACTATTTCAGATAGATAAATGAAATTTCACATGTAAGTAAAAGATCTAATTCTCTACCTTCTGTTAAATTTTGAGTAATTTCCATTGACCGGAAGTAGTAATTTACGCTACTTCCGATTTTTTAAAAAAAACTTAGGTAATTTTTTTGAGTACTAATAATTTTGCGCACTATTATGCACTTTTTTATTTGGCGTTCACTTGGTGTGCAATTCTTTTGTCTACGAGATTTTATTCTATTTTTAAAACTGTAAGTATTTAAAATGGATTAAAAATCATGTCTATAGCCCGATTTCCCATCCCCTGTTGTTTTATCTAAGAATATTCGAGAAAGTTTAGGGGAGATCACTCCCGGTTTATTTAATTTTAAAAAATAGAAATCTTCTTTTTAAAATCGATTTAGTGCATACATAAACAGTTGTTACTAAAAATCTATAATATAAGCCGAGGTAGCTTGTCCTTCCGGGTCTCATTGGGCGCGGACGGTCGAGAAGTCGTATTTTGGTTGGCCGGTTTAAACTAGTGTTTAGATAATCTATCTATCTATCTATATACTACTAAAAGTCAAGTTTGTTTACATGTTTGAATATTTATTTTTTTGTTTGTTTGTTTGTTTGGCTGATTGACTATCTCGCATGGTTGCACTCATCGTGGAGAGCTGTAAAATAGTATGTAGGTAGAGAAAATTTTTTGTTTTAAGACAGACTGTTAATCACACATTTATTTAAAGACGTTAATTAATTTATTGATTTATTCATACGCAGAGTAACCCATTTTTTTTTTAAAATGTTAAAACATTGACTAAACTTTGTGGGAATAGTGACGTCACAGGTTTTTGTTTACTCTTTAGTACAATAAAATGGCGGCGTCTATCGAAGAAAATTGTGTTCCCATTCAAAAGTTTAACGCGTTCTAAATCTAATTTTCTGTCGGTCATAACTTTAACAATACGTCCGTTTGCTGTATTTATTACGTTCCAACACTTATATCCATTTTCAACTGTCTTTTTTCATTTAGTTTTACAATAAATTTCTCTAGATCTAAAGATCAGCTGTCGAAGGAAAGTTATGAATCTAGCCTAGATCTAGATCTAGCCTAGATCTAGGTCACTAGACTCAATGTAAATTCTAGATCTAGACTTAATGTAAATTCTACATCTAGAATCTATTTCAGGCCTTAATACATCTAGAATCTATTTCAGGCCTTAATTATTTTATATAAATCTTTGTTTGGCTAATTTAAGATAAAATTTAATTTGAAAGTTACTACTGCTACACTTAGATCTAGATCTATGCGCGGAGACTCAAAAGTATAGTATAAAAATTCATTTGTGACGTCACGAGTAAATAGGTAAGTTGGTAGCGTAGTCCGCTCTCATGCGGGTGGCACAGGTTCTAGACCAATATGTCAATGATATTTTTTTTCAATTTTTTTTTAGATGTGAATGATAAAGTTGCCTATCTGAACTTGGCAGCATACAGGGCAGGTGAAGTAGAGTTCATCTGTTTCTTTGTCCTAAGCATATGAAAGGATAGTGTGGTCAGAGACATGCTCGGCTGGAATCGTTTTTTAAACGATAAAAACATGTTGTCTGAGACTTGGCGGGACACTGGGCAGGTGAAGTAGAGTTGAGTAGGTCACATGTGACGTCACTATATGAAGGGATAGCCCGAAATCGGTGTTTTCGGTGTTTTTAAAAGATAAGAAACATTTTTGAATGTGGGGTCTGTTTTTTGTGACGATAAGTGACACTGCAGTAGCGTAGCGAGGAGGGGGGGGGGGGCGGGAGGGGAGGCGGGGGGGGGGGGGGGTAGGGGAGGTGGGGGGAGGTGGAGGGGGAAGGGGAGGGGCGGGGGGACATATGTTGGGGCGCCAAAATGGTTTGGAAAAATAAATTGAAAGGTTGAGGGGGGTTCAAATCGAAAGTTTGAATGGGGGGGGGGGGGGGTGCACATCAAAAGTTTGAGGGGGGGGGGGGGTTGAAAATCGAAATCTGGGGGGGGGGGTTAAAATCGAAAAGTTTGTCCCCGGGCGCCGGGAAGGGTCGCTATGCCTCTGAGTGACAGACGTGATGTTTTTTGATGGATGACCCCCGAAGCCCACAGTTATCCAACGGATGACGGGTATTCTAGTTATATTTTATATGCAGATTTTGATCAGGGGCCGCGGCATTTAAAAAGTTGCGCGTTCTTGAACGTACGCGCATTTTCTATTAACACCTAAAAAACCAAGAAAAAGTGCCTTGAGAATTATTCTGAAGGATGTACAGAGCTCCAAACAGTTTCAGAAACTGTGCGGGTGACTCCATTTCGGGCGGTTGATACATAGTACCGCACCATTTAGGAAAGTGTGTGTACTCGTCAGTCTGGCGGATGTCTAGAGCTGCCGCGGCCTCAAAGCTGTGTGAGTGTGCTCCACCGGAAGGATGTCTCGAGGCTGATACAATTTGGGGAATTTTTTTTTTTAAAGTAGAAGTTTAGGGCCTAGAATTTGGATACTTTTTTAAAGTAGAAGTTAAGGGCCTAGAATTTGGATATTTTTTTTAAGTAGAAGTATATAGCCTACAATTTGGATAATTTTTTTAAGTAGAAGTTTAGGGCCTAGAATTAGGATTATTTTTTTAAAGTAGAAATTTAGGGCCTAGAGTAAGGATAATTTATTTTTAAAGTCAAAGATTAGGACTTTTTTTTTAGGCATTTTTTTTTCAATAAAAAGCAGTTCAGGATTTAAAATTAGGAAAATTATCCTTTTCAACTTTACATTGGCTTAGTGCTTGGAACTAGGCAAACTTTTTTTGAGAGGCAGCAGTTTAGTGTTGAGAAAATTTAAGAAAGAAATTTTTTTTTTTAAATCTTTTTTTTTTCTTTCACAGATTCAGCAGATTTATGCTTTATGTAGAAATGGTACGAAATGAAGAGAGAAAAAAATAAACTTAAAAAATAAACATTTATACACGCTCTAAAAGGAAGAGAAATAAAATGAATATCTAAAATACAACAATAATGCATCATTATTTAATTAGTACTATGTATAGTTCAGACCATAGAATAAGAAAAAGAAATACTAACTTGTAAAGTAAAGTGTTAAATAAAATAAAATACGAAATCTTTTTAGACATCAAATAAAAAAAGGATTCCTGTTTCTTTTTGGCTTGACATTGCGTTTCTTTAAAAAGCTAATTGCGTTGTGAGATGGTGTCAGAAACTGGTACATTGTTTGATGTGTGATGTGTTCGATGGAACCCCAGGGTTTTGATGAGTCCATCTCATGTGATTGGCGGAGGTCAAGACCCACACCCGTCTCATTTGATTCACGATCGGATTTTGTCGGTGCGGACGACAGAACTATTAAGAAGTGTTCGTGAATGCGTATTTGAAACAGGTGGGGTTCGGTACCTTAAAAAAGGTTTTGAACCACTGATGTAGTAAATATCATTATGCAAGGTATAATAGCTCAAAAGTGTTCAAGTAATGAGATGGATAATATATATGCATAATCCATTGAGTTTTTTACATCAAGTGAATAATCCATTAAGTTTGTAACAAAGTATTTTTTAAAATATTACCAGAGTAATGTCCGAAGTGGATGAAGAAGGGATCCGTTTTGTCCACAGCTAGCTCCACCCCCTTCGTGGTGATCAAGCGCAGTGTGACTAGTTTGTCCACGGGACTCAGGGGTCCAGAGGCTTGGCTGAGTAGGTTGTGTTCTAGCACGGACAGCTTGAGAGGGAGATTAGGGGGAGATTAAGGGGAGGTCAGAGGGAGATTAGGGGAAGGTTATGGGGATATTAAGGTGGAGATGAAAGGCAGGTTAGAAAGAGATTGGGGGGGGGGGGGGAGTAAGATTAAGACAAGGGAGATATTAAGGGGAGGTCAGAGGGAGATCAGGGAAGGTCTTAGGAAGATTAGTGGGAGATTAAGTGGAGGTCAGAAGGAGATTAGGGAGGTCATGGGGAGATTACAGGGAGATCAATGAATACATATTATTATGAATATGTCGTAGAGATCTGTGGATAACAAGATAGAGGTTAAAAGTATGTCAGGTGGAGACTATTGAGAGGTCAAAGGTTAGGGGATATATGTGTAAGTAGTTTCAAAGAGCCGTTTCAAGAGAGCAATTTTAGAGAGCTGTTTCATGATAGCTGTTTGTGGTTGCTGTTATTTTTAGCGCTGTTTGTGTTTGCTGTTATTGTTAGAACTTTTTGTGGTTGCTATTGTTATCACAGTTGTTTGTGGTTGATGTTATTGTTACAGCTGTTTGTTGTTGCTGTTGTTGTTGTTACAGTTGTTTGTGGATGCTGTTATTGTTACAGCTGTTTGTGGTTGCTGTTATTGTTACAGCTGTTTGTGGTTGATGTTATTGTCACAGTTGTTTGTGGTTGCTGTTATTGTCACAGTTGTTTGTGGTTGCTGTTATTGTTTCAGCTGTTTGTGGTTGGTGTTATTGCTAGAACTTTTTGTGGTTGCTGTTATTGTTACAGCTGTTTGTGGTTGTTGTTATTGTTACAGCTGTTTGGGGTTGTTGTTACTGTTACAGCTATTTGTGGTTGCTGTTGTTGTCACAGTTGCTTGTGGTTGCTGTTATTGTTACAGCTGTTTGTGGTTGCTGTTGTTGTCACAGTTGTTTGTGGTTGCTGTTATTGTTTCAGCTGTTTGTGGTTGGTGTTATTGCTAGAACTTTTTGTGGTTGCTGTTATTGTTACAGCTGTTTGTGGTTGCTGTTATTATCGCAGTTGTTTGTCTGACCTCACCTGGACAATGACCCCGTCTTTCTCATCGCTGTCCTGCAGGCTGTCTGGAAGTGTGACGATGACGTCAGAGCTCTCCAGCTTCTGTCCAGCGCTCTTCGTGACGTCATTGAATTTAGACACCGTGACACGTGCGTCCACTGCGCCTGCGCACAAGATCAAGATGACATAACATACACACCTAGCTCTCACAGGAGAGTTTGCTTAAAGAGTGCGGACTGTCAGAGTTAATTAGAGAGTAGTGTCTTTAAGTAAAAATGGAACTTTAAATTCCCAAAATGTATAGCGCCCAGTGATATAATTTGTTTAAATATTCACTTTTTTTCGTGTGACATGAGGTTTTGCTAGATTTCTTTAACTCCTAAACCGATTGCCTGATGCTAATTACCCACAAAATTAATTGGGTGAAACTTAATTGCCTCTAGTTCATTGGGTCAAAGGTTATAGCCCATAAAGTTAATTGGGGGAAAGTTATGAGCCCTGAAAGTAAATGATCCTAATGTGAACATTCCAAACACCAAAGTTATTAATGCTTATTATCAGCAAAAGTAAAACTCGTGTACATAAACAGTTAAAATTTCTTTAGTATATTTGTTGAATTTAGTTTAAACAATATTAAATCAAAAACTAAGGTTATTTATATAACTATACAAATATGTCTACTTATAAAAACAGTTAATACTATACCACACAATATAGCCTACTTATTATTTTAACTTCTTAACAATTGAAAGTAGGTACGAACACTTACTTATAGATGTAGTGCCACTGGTATCAATAGCTGACGCCATAATGTTGCCAATGGCAACGAGAGACTCGTCAATGTTTACTGTAACATTCTGTAAGTTAGATAGTGCTATTATTACATGATACTTATAGAAAAATAAATCGTCAAAATACATTAAAAAATCAACAAGAGGACATTGAAAGATATTTAATGGATATCGGTAGGACGGTTGCAGGATATATAAAAAAACACTTGAAAGGCATGACTTAGGTAAACATGTATGTCAATATGAATTATATAACTATATTCCTAAAAAAGAATAATTCTCATAAAAAAAATGTTTTCGATCTTTATATTCCATTGTACTAAATAACTATTTGTACTAAGTACTACTAATCGATATGTTAATTCCGTAGTGGGGGTGGTCATGTATAGCAAGGGGTACAGAGCTGGGTAAATGCATTGGTTCTACATACTAACATCCCCAAACTATACATTTACACACCTTTCAAGTTTTGTTCTGCATGTCTCATACACACAGAATATTGAAAAAGACTTATAGATTCCTTTAAAAGCAAACATAGGTCAACAACAAATTACTTGTGATATGCCACGCCCCCCGCCCCCCGCCTAATAACTCGTCACACCGTAGTTAACTTAGCCCACTAAAAATAAACCGGTAGTGATCTCCCCTAAACTTTCTCGAATATTCTTATATAACTTGGAATATAGACATGATTTTTAATTACTTAAACTTTTAAAAATAGAATAGAATCTCATAGAAAAAAGAATTATATTAGTACTTTATAAATTTACATGCGTTTTTTGAGAAATCGGAAATAGCGTAAATTAGTTCTTCCGGTCAACGGACATTACTCAAAATTTGACAGACGGTAGAGAATTAGATCTTTTACTTAAATGTGAAATTTCATTTATCTATCTAAAATAGTACTCAAGTTATAGGCTTTTGAAAAATTCAAAGTAGAAAAATGACCACTTCCGGTTATCGGAAATCGCTCAAAAGTTGATCAGGATCTACGATTTTGATAAAATACTTATATATGAAATTTCAACAACCTAGCTGTAAAGGTACTCAAGTTATCGTTTTTACACACAGACAGACAGACACACAGACACACACACATACGGACAAGATTGCAAAATTATGTTTTTCCGTATCAGTGAGGTGTAAAAGGTCGAGATTTGTTAAAATCTCGATTTTTTTTTCACGATTACAAGAATTTCTCTATACTTCGTATATACGAGAAAGTAAAAATAGAAATCTCCCCCAAACACCTGAAACTGCCGTACCTGGCAAGATTTTATAGCAGCGGTACTGGAACAGTTGGTTGAGCCAAGACGTTGAGCGATTTCGTTGACAGCAGCCAGCAAACCTGAGCAGTATAAAATTGGTTTACAACACAACTAAAGGCAGAACTTGATGTACTAGTTTTGTCTATCTGTTTATGGCGAAATGTTTGCTTTAAGCAAAAATATGGATTTTCTAGAACTTACGGGTGATTGTGATTGTGAGCAGCTGAAGAGCTGTAATGTTTGTGGGGAACTTTATTGGTGCTAATGATTGTGATTGTTTCAAACCTAATGCCGCTAATGATTGCTATTATATGAAACTAATTGGTGTTAATGATTGCGATTGTGGGAAACTTACACATGCTATTGCATGTTATTGTGAAAAACTTACTAATGCTAATGATTGTGATTGTGGTTACTTTATTGTTACTAATGATTGTGATTGTGGGGGACTTACTTGTGCTTATGTTGACAGCTGTCGATGAGCTTATTGCTGAGGTCTCCGCTCTACTGGATGCCGTGAGGATAATCTCAGAGGTCATCTAGGATTATCATGTGTACAGGTAGGTAGTGAGTCAATTAGTAAATGGGTGTGGTAATGGTTAGGTGTATGGATTGGTTGATTGATTGGTTGGTGGATTTGGTGCTGCATGTATCAGGGATTGTTCGTGGGATTGGCTGGTGGATTGGAGTTTGGGCTGGTTGGTGTATTGGTTGGTGTATTGGTTGGTGTATTAGTTGGTGTATTGGTTGTTGTATTGGTTGGTGTATTGGTTGGTGTATTGGTTGTTGTATTGCTTGGTGTATTGGTTGGTGTATTGGTTGGTGGATTGGTTGGTGTATTAGTTGGTGTATTGGTTGTTGTATTGGTTGGTGTATTGGTTGGTGTATTGGTTGGTGTATTGGTTGGTGTATTAGTTGGTGTATTGGTTGTTGTATTGGTTGGTGTATTGGTTGGTGTATTGGTTGTTGTATTGGTTGGTGTATTGGTTGGTGTATTGGTTGGTGGATTGGTTGGTGTATTAGTTGGTGTATTGGTTGTTGTATTGGTTGGTGTATTGGTTTGTGTATTGGTTGGTGTATTGGTTGGTGAATTGGTTGGTGTATTGGTTGGTGTATTGGTTGGTGGTTTGGTTGGTAGATTGGTTGGTGGATTGGTTGGTGGATTGGTTGGTGGATTGGTTGGTGTATTGGTTGGTGGATTGGTTGGTGTATTGGTTGGTGTATTGGTTGGTGTATTGGTTGGTGTATTGGTTGGTGTATTGGTTGGTGTAATGGTTGGAGTATTGGTTGGTGTATTGGTTGGTGGATTGGTTGGTGTATTGGTTGGTGTATTGGTTGGTAGATTAGTTGGTGTATTGGTTGGTGTATTGGTTGGTGGATTGGTTGGTGTATTGGTTGGTGGTTTGGTTGGTGGATTAGTTGGTGTATTGGTTGGTGTATTGGTTGGTGTATTGGTTGGTGGATTGGTTGGTGGGTTGCTTGGTTGGTTAGCGAATAATTAGGTGACACGGTTGGTGTTTGAACATGGTGAGTTAATTTCTGATCGAAAGAGTTGGTGAATGAGTAGGTTGCTAGATGGTTAGGTTGATCGGTAGGTTGCTAGATGGTTAGGTTGATGTGTAGGTTGCTAGATGGTTAGGTTGATGTGTAGGTGTCTTGGTAGAGTAGCTCATGGAAGGTTTGCTTGGTACATTTGTAGATTTAATTGACGGTGGGTAGGTTGGTGTGCAGGATGACGCAGATATTGCGTGTAGGGGGGTGAAGGTTGGTAAACAACATCGTAAAGATTGCTATTCCTGGAATAGTTCACGGCTTTTAAACATCTTCTTAGAGCTACCAATGCATTAAAACAAATTTAAAATTAATTAGTTTTTTCTATCTAGATTGGATCGTGGTTTTAATTAATTATTGAAAGTGAAACTTCAGAAGTCCAGCATTCTGGCTGACTCTTTGATTGATTGCTTCGTGTAAACATTGTATCGATACCGTAGTATCGATTATTCGGTTGAACGCCTCAGTGTAATGATAGTATCGATACCATAAGATTGAGTACTTTGCGTCGGTGGTGAAAAATTCTATTTTTAGATCATGCACTATTTGTTTACCGTGACGTTGATAGAATTATTATTTTCTTAGCCCCTTCTGAAACAATGCTTTATGGGTTTTCTTGCGATTGCCGTAATTTAAATTTTATAGTCTTGTATATTTTGTATATATATATATATATATATATATATATATATATATATATATATATATATATATATATATATATATATATATATAAATAAATAAATATATATATATATATATATATATATATATATATAGTTATATAGTTATATATATAGTTATATATATATATATAGTTATATATATATATATAGTTATATATATAAACATAATGTATATGTGTACATATTTAAAACTATGTATATGTATATATGTATGTATATAGGTATAGGCAGGGCTGACTGCTATAAGACACACAAATCGCTACTCACAAAAATGAACGTGGAAGACACTGAGAACTGACGTAATGCTCTGTCAATCAGCGCCTGTACCTGGTCAGGTGTTACAGGGATACAGGTAAAGTTCCAGCTCTTGACCTCATATAGTAGCAGGTTCTGTGGGGAACATGTGGACAGCAGGGAACATTAGGAAAGTAGGGAACATTAGGAAGTAGGGAACATTAGGAAAGTAGGGAACATTAGGAAAGTAATGAACATTAGAAAAGTAGGGAAAATTAGGAAAGTAGGGAAAATTAGGAAAGTAGGGAAAATTAGGAAAGTAGGGAAAATTAAGAAAAGTAGGGAACATTAGAAAATTAGGTAAAATTAAAAAATTAGGGAAAATTAGGAAAGTAGGGAACATTAGGAAAGTAGGGAACACTAGGAAAGAATGGAACATCACGAAAGTAGGGAAAATTAGGAAAGTAGGGAACAATGGAAAAGTATGGGAAAGTAGGAAAGTAGGAAACATTAGGGCAGTAGGGAAAATTAGGAAAGTAGGGAACATTAGTAGAACATGGAACAAGGGAGAGTAGTGCATACATAATGCATACACGTACTACGACCTTTATTATACACTGCTTATTAACACATGCCATAGAAAATATAAAAACATAGCTAATTACACCCACCAAACACCCACACATCCCACACTAAGAACGGACACATACCACACCAAAACCCACCCACACATACTTCGCCACACACCAACACACTCTATATCCGATTTCTCCGCACGTTAAATATCGTTTGAATAATTAACATCGATCTTATCATAACCGTGCGCTAATTGCTGTTTAAAAATGATTAAAACACTAACAAGCTCAAAAAATAATTAGGTACCCACGCATTCTAGCTGTTATAGGTCTGTAACCACAAAATCGTTAATCGGATACAATTTCATTTTCATAAATGTATACAACAAATAAAAACATAAGTTAACCTAATACTCAAACCTGCTCAATGTGTGTGTTTGTGTATGTGTGGCAGTGTGTGTGTGTATGTGTTTAAATTTTGTGTGAACAACTGTCTGAAGAAAAATGGACTATTACTTACAATCTGGCAAGTCTCTCCACCGAAGTCTTCAACACACAGACATTTGACTGGAGACGTCGACATGCACTGGCCAAGGTTCTCACAAGGGTTAAATAGACACGGTCTTGGTGTTGTAGATGATGCAGATGTTGTTGGTAGGGCTGGTTGTGGTGGTGATGTGGATGGCAGTGTTGATTGTGGTAGAGTAATTGATGAAGTATGTATTATTGTATAAGTTATTGTAGTGTTTGAAATTGTTATATTATATTCTCTCGAAGATGTTGTGGTAGTCGATGATGATTTTGATGTTGTGGTTGAATGTAGAGTATTGGACATGATTGTGTTTAACAATGGTCTATTCAGCGTTGTTAAAATTGTTGTATATGAAGTTGTATTGTTAAATGTTGTGTCTGATGAAGATGCTGGCATTGTTGTAAATGTAGCTGTAGCGTTTAAAATTGTTGCGGTTGTCGGTTCTTTAGTCGCTGGTGTTAGTTCGAATGGTTTACTTGTTGAAGTTGATACTGTTGTGATATTGGTTAATGTTGTTGGATCGTTTGATGTCGGCTGTTCTGTTGTTGTATCGGTTGTTATTGGTTGGTTTGTTGTATCGGTTGAAGATAGATGTTCTGTTGTTGTATTGGTTGATGTTGATTGTTCTCTTGTTGTATCGGTCGAATTAAGTTGTTCCGTCGTTGTTTGGTTTGATGTTGGTTTTTCAGATGTCGTATCAGTTGATGTTGCTTGTTTTGTTGTATCGGCTGATGTTAGATGTTCTGTTGTTGTGTCCGTTGATGTTGGTTGGTTTGTTGAATGAAATGTTGTTGGTTTTTCGGTTGTTTCTGTTGCTGCGTCAGATAGTGTAAGTACTGTTGTTGTAGTAGTTTCAGTAGCTGTTGGTTCTGTTAATATGTCTGACGGTGTCAGTTGTGTTGTTGTACTACTGGATGTTGTTGTTTGTTCTGCTGTTGCATCAGTAGCTGTAGTTTCTGTTGCTGCGTCAGATAGTGTAAGTTCTGTTGTTGTAGTGGTGAATGTTGATATTTGTTCTGCTATTGTATAGGTAGATGTTGTTTCCGTTGCTGTGTCTGATGGTGTCGGTTCTGTTGTTGTTGTGGTGGATGTTGCTGTTTGTTCTACTATTGTATCAGTAGCTGTTATTTCTGTTGATTTGTCGGATGGTGTAGTTTCTTTTGTTGTAATAGTGGATGTTGATGTTTGTTCTGTTACTGTATCGGTAGCTGTTGGTTCTATTGTTGTGACTGCTTCTGTTGGTTCTGTTGTTGTAGTGGTGGATGTTGATGTTATTTCTGCTGTTATTTCTGTATTTATTTGTGCTGCTGCTGTATCTGATGGTGCCGGCTCAGTTGTTGTTGTAGTGATCGGTGTTGATGTTTGTTCTGCTATTGTTTCAATAGCTGTTGGTGCTGTTGTTGTTGTAGCGATGGGTGTTGATGTTTGAACAGCTATTGCAACAGTAGCTGTTGTTTCAGTTGCAGTGTCTGATGGTGTCGTTTCTGTTGTTGTAGTGTAGGATGTTTGTTCTGCTATAGTTTCAGTAGCTGTTGGTTCTGTTAATATGTCTGACGGTGTCAGTTGTGTTGTTGTACTACTGGATGTTGTTGTTTGTTCTGCTGTTGCATCAGTAGCTGTAGTTTCTGTTGCTGCGTCAGATAGTGTAAGTTCTGTTGTTGTAGTGGTGAATGTTGATATTTGTTCTGCTATTGTATCGGTAGATGTTGTTTCCGTTGCTGTGTCTGATGGTGTCGGTTCTGTTGTTGTTGTGGTGGATGTTGCTGTTTGTTCTACTATTGTATCAGTAGCTGTTATTTCTGTTGATTTGTCGAATGGTGTAGTTTCTTTTGTTGTAATAGTGGATGTTGATGTTTGTTCTGTTACTGTATCGGTAGCTGTTGGTTCTATTGTTGTGACTGCTTCTGTTGGTTCTGTTGTTGTAGTGGTGGATGTTGATGTTATTTCTGCTGTTATATCTGTATTTATTTGTGCTGCTGCTGTATCTGATGGTGACGGCTCAGTTGTTGTTGTAGTGATGGGTGTTGATGTTTGTTCTGCTATTGTTTCAATAGCTGTTGGTGCTGTTGTTGTTGTAGTGATGGGTGTTGATGTTTGAACAGCTATTGCAACAGTAGCTGTTGTTTCAGTTGCAGTGTCTGATGGTGTCGTTTCTATTGTTGTAGTGTAGGATGTTTGTTCTGCTATAGTTTCAGTAGCTGTTGGTTCTGTTAATATGTCTGACGGTGTCAGTTGTGTTGTTGTACTACTGGATGTTGTTGTTTGTTCTGCTGTTGCATCAGTAGCTGTAGTTTCTGTTGCTGCGTCAGATAGTGTAAGTTCTGTTGTTGTAGTGGTGAATGTTGATATTTGTTCTGCTATTGTATCGGTAGATGTTGTTTCCGTTGCTGTGTCTGATGGTGTCGGTTCTGTTGTTGTTGTGGTGGATGTTGCTGTTTGTTCTACTATTGTATCAGTAGCTGTTATTTCTGTTGATTTGTCGGATGGTGTAGTTTCTTTTGTTGTAATAGTGGATGTTGATGTTTGTTCTGTTACTGTATCGGTAGCTGTTGGTTCTATTGTTGTGACTGCTTCTGTTGGTTCTGTTGTTGTAGTGGTGGATGTTGATGTTATTTCTGCTGTTATTTCTGTATTTATTTGTGCTGCTGCTGTATCTGATGGTGCCGGCTCAGTTGTTGTTGTAGTGATCGGTGTTGATGTTTGTTCTGCTATTGTTTCAATAGCTGTTGGTGCTGTTGTTGTTGTAGCGATGGGTGTTGATGTTTGAACAGCTATTGCAACAGTAGCTGTTGTTTCAGTTGCAGTGTCTGATGGTGTCGCTTCTGTTGTTGTAGTGTAGGATGTTTGTTCTGCTATAGTTTCAGTAGCTGTTGGTTCTGTTAATATGTCTGACGGTGTCAGTTGTGTTGTTGTACTACTGGATGTTGTTGTTTGTTCTGCTGTTGCATCAGTAGCTGTAGTTTCTGTTGCTGCGTCAGATAGTGTAAGTTCTGTTGTTGTAGTGGTGAATGTTGATATTTGTTCTGCTATTGTATCGGTAGATGTTGTTTCCGTTGCTGTGTCTGATGGTGTCGGTTCTGTTGTTGTTGTGGTGGATGTTGCTGTTTGTTCTACTATTGTATCAGTAGCTGTTATTTCTGTTGATTTGTCGAATGGTGTAGTTTCTTTTGTTGTAATAGTGGATGTTGATGTTTGTTCTGTTACTGTATCGGTAGCTGTTGGTTCTATTGTTGTGACTGCTTCTGTTGGTTCTGTTGTTGTAGTGGTGGATGTTGATGTTATTTCTGCTGTTATATCTGTATTTATTTGTGCTGCTGCTGTATCTGATGGTGACGGCTCAGTTGTTGTTGTAGTGATGGGTGTTGATGTTTGTTCTGCTATTGTTTCAATAGCTGTTGGTGCTGTTGTTGTTGTAGTGATGGGTGTTGATGTTTGAACAGCTATTGCAACAGTAGCTGTTGTTTCAGTTGCAGTGTCTGATGGTGTCGTTTCTGTTGTTGTAGTGTATGATGTTTGTTCTGCTATAGTTTCAGTAGCTGTTGGTTCTGTTAATATGTCTGACGGTGTCAGTTGTGTTGTTGTACTACTTGATGTTGTTGTTTGTTCTGCTGTTGCATCAGTAGCTGCAGCTTCTGTTGCTGCGTCAGATAGTGTAAGTTCTGTTGTTGTAGTGGTGAATGTTGATATTTGTTCTGCTATTGTATCGGTAGATGTTGTTTCCGTTGCTGTGTCTGATGGTGTCGGTTCTGTTGTTGTTGTGGTGGATGTTGCTGTTTGTTCTACTATTGTATCAGTAGCTGTTATTTCTGTTGATTTGTCGGATGGTGTAGTTTCTTTTGTTGTAATAGTGGATGTTGATGTTTGTTCTGTTACTGTATCGGTAGCTGTTGGTTCTATTGTTGTGACTGCTTCTGTTGGTTCTGTTGTTGTAGTGGTGGATGTTGATGTTATTTCTGCTGTTATATCTGTATTTATTTGTGCTGCTGCTGTATCTGATGGTGCCGGCTCAGTTGTTGTTGTAGTGATGGGTGTTGATGTTTGAACAGCTATTGCAACAGTAGCTGTTGTTTCAGTTGCAGTGTCTGATGGTGTCGTTTCTGTTGTTGTAGTGTATGATGTTTGTTCTGCTATAGTTTCAGTAGCTGTTGGTTCTGTTAATATGTCTGACGGTGTCAGTTGTGTTGTTGTACTACTGGATGTTGTTGTTTGTTCTGCTGTTGCATCAGTAGCTATAGTTTCTGTTGCTGCGTCAGATAGTGTAAGTTCTGTTGTTGTAGTGGTGAATGTTGATATTTGTTCTGCTATTGTATCGGTAGATGTAGTTTCCGTTGCTGTGTCTAATGGTGTCGGTTCTGTTGTTGTTGTGGTGGATGTTGCTGTTTGTTCTACTATTGTATCAGTAGCTGTTATTTCTGTTGATTTGTCGGATGGTGTAGTTTCTTTTGTTGTAATAGTGGATGTTGATGTTTGTTCTGTTACTGTATCGGTAGCTGTTGGTTCTATTGTTGTGACTGCTTCTGTTGGTTCTGTTGTTGTAGTGGTGGATGTTGATGTTATTTCTGCTGTTATATCTGTATTTATTTGTGCTGCTGCTGTATCTGATGGTGCCGGCCCAGTTGTTGTTGTAGTGATGGGTGTTGATGTTTGTTCTGCTATTGTTTCAATAGCTGTTGGTGCTGTTGTTGTTGTAGTGATGGGTGTTGATGTTTGAACAGCTATTGCAACAGTAGCTGTTGTTTCAGTTGCAGTGTCTGATGGTGTCGTTTCTGTTGTTGTAGTGTAGGATGTTTGTTCTGCTATAGTTTCAGTAGCTGTTGGTTCTGTTAATATGTCTGACGGTGTCAGTTGTGTTGTTGTACTACTGGATGTTGTTGTTTGTTCTGCTGTTGCATCAGTAGCTGTAGTTTCTGTTGCTGCGTCAGATAGTGTAAGTTCTGTTGTTGTAGTGGTGAATGTTGATATTTGTTCTGCTATTGTATCGGTAGATGTTGTTTCCGTTGCTGTGTCTGATGGTGTCGGTTCTGTTGTTGTTGTGGTGGATGTTGCTGTTTGTTCTACTATTGTATCAGTAGCTGTCATTTCTGTTGATTTGTCGGATGGTGTAGTTTCTTTTGTTGTAATAGTGGATGTTGATGTTTGTTCTGTTACTGTATCGGTAGCTGTTGGTTCTATTGTTGTGACTGCTTCTGTTGGTTCTGTTGTTGTAGTGGTGGATGTTGATGTTATTTCTGCTGTTATATCTGTATTTATTTGTGCTGCTGCTGTATCTGATGGTGCCGGCCCAGTTGTTGTTGTAGTGATGGGTGTTGATGTTTGTTCTGCTATTGTTTCAATAGCTGTTGGTGCTGTTGTTGTTGTAGTGATGGGTGTTGATGTTTGAACAGCTATTGCAACAGTAGCTGTTGTTTCAGTTGCAGTGTCTGATGGTGTCGTTTCTGTTGTTGTAGTGTAGGATGTTTGTTCTGCTATAGTTTCAGTAGCTGTTGGTTCTGTTAATATGTCTGACGGTGTCAGTTGTGTTGTTGTACTACTGGATGTTGTTGTTTGTTCTGCTCTTGCATCAGTAGCTGTAGTTTCTGTTGCTGCGTCAGATAGTGTAAGTTCTGTTGTTGTAGTGGTGAATGTTGATATTTGTTCTGCTATTGTATCGGTAGATGTTGTTTCCGTTGCTGTGTCTGATGGTGTCGGTTCTGTTGTTGTTGTGGTGGATGTTGCTGTTTGTTCTACTATTGTATCAGTAGCTGTTATTTCTGTTGATTTGTCGGATGGTGTAGTTTCTTTTGTTGTAATAGTGGATGTTGATGTTTGTTCTGTTACTGTATCGGTAGCTGTTGGTTCTATTGTTGTGACTGCTTCTGTTGGTTCTGTTGTTGTAGTGGTGGATGTTGATGTTATTTCTGCTGTTATTTCTGTATTTATTTGTGCTGCTGCTGTATCTGATGGTGCCGGCTCAGTTGTTGTTGTAGTGATGGGTGTTGATGTTTGTTCTGCTATTGTTTCAATAGCTGTTGGTGCTGTTGTTGTTGTAGTGATGGGTGTTGATGTTTGAACAGCTATTGCAACAGTAGCTGTTGTTTCAGTTGCAGTGTCTGATGGTGTCGTTTCTGTTGTTGTAGTGTAGGATGTTTGTTCTGCTATAGTTTCAGTAGCTGTTGGTTCTGTTAATATGTCTGACGGTGTCAGTTGTGTTGTTGTACTACTGGATGTTGTTGTTTGTTCTGCTGTTGCATCAGTAGCTATAGTTTCTGTTGCTGCGTCAGATAGTGTAAGTTCTGTTGTTGTAGTGGTGAATGTTGATATTTGTTCTGCTATTGTATCGGTAGATGTTGTTTCCGTTGCTGTGTCTGATGGTGTCGGTTCTGTTGTTGTTGTGGTGGATGTTGCTGTTTGTTCTACTATTGTATCAGTAGCTGTTATTTCTGTTGATTTGTCGGATGGTGTAGTTTCTTTTGTTGTAATAGTGGATGTTGATGTTTGTTCTGTTACTGTATCGGTAGCTGTTGGTTCTATTGTTGTGACTGCTTCTGTTGGTTCTGTTGTTGTAGTGGTGGATGTTGATGTTATTTCTGCTGTTATATCTGTATTTATTTGTGCTGCTGCTGTATCTGATGGTGCCGGCTCAGTTGTTGTTGTAGTGATGGGTGTTGATGTTTGTTCTGCTATTGTTTCAATAGCTGTTGGTGCTGTTGTTGTTGTAGTGATGGGTGTTGATGTTTGAACAGCTATTGCAACAGTAGCTGTTGTTTCAGTTGCAGTGTCTGATGGTGTCGTTTCTGTTGTTGTAGTGTATGATGTTTGTTCTGCTATAGTTTCAGTAGCTGTTGGTTCTGTTAATATGTCTGACGGTGTCAGTTGTGTTGTTGTACTACTTGATGTTGTTGTTTGTTCTGCTCTTGCATCAGTAGCTGTAGTTTCTGTTGCTGCGTCAGATAGTGTAAGTTCTGTTGTTGTAGTGGTGAATGTTGATATTTGTTCTGCTATTGTATCGGTAGATGTTGTTTCCGTTGCTGTGTCTGATGGTGTCGGTTCTGTTGTTGTTGTGGTGGATGTTGCTGTTTGTTCTACTATTGTATCAGTAGCTGTTATTTCTGTTGATTTGTCGGATGGTGTAGTTTCTTTTGTTGTAATAGTGGATGTTGATGTTTGTTCTGTTACTGTATCGGTAGCTGTTGGTTCTATTGTTGTGACTGCTTCTGTTGGTTCTGTTGTTGTAGTGATGGATGTTGATGTTATTTCTGCTGTTATATCTGTATTTATTTGTGCTGCTGCTGTATCTAATGGTGCCGGCTCAGTTGTTGTTGTAGTGATGGGTGTTGATGTTTGTTCTACTATTGTTTCAATAGCTGTTGGTGCTGTTGTTGTTGTAGTGATGGGTGTTGATGTTTGAACAGCTATTGCAACAGTAGCTGTTGTTTCAGTTGCAGTGTCTGATGGTGTCGTTTCTGTTGTTGTAGTGTAGGATGTTTGTTCTGCTATAGTTTCAGTAGCTGTTGGTTCTGTTAATATGTCTGACGGTGTCAGTTGTGTTGTTGTACTACTGGATGTTGTTGTTTGTTCTGCTGTTGCATCAGTAGCTGTAGTTTCTGTTGCTGCGTCAGATAGTGTAAGTTCTGTTGTTGTAGTGGTGAATGTTGATATTTGTTCTGCTATTGTATCGGTAGATGTTGTTTCCGTTGCTGTGTCTGATGGTGTCGGTTCTGTTGTTGTTGTGGTGGATGTTGCTGTTTGTTCTACTATTGTATCAGTAGCTGTTATTTCTGTTGATTTGTCGGATGGTGTAGTTTCTTTTGTTGTAATAGTGGATGTTGATGTTTGTTCTGTTACTGTATCGGTAGCTGTTGGTTCTATTGTTGTGACTGCTTCTGTTGGTTCTGTTGTTGTAGTGGTGGATGTTGATGTTATTTCTGCTGTTATATCTGTATTTATTTGTGCTGCTGCTGTATCTGATGGTGCCGGCTCAGTTGTTGTTGTAGTGATGGGTGTTGATGTTTGTTCTGCTATTGTTTCAATAGCTGTTGGTGCTGTTGTTGTTGTAGTGATGGGTGTTGATGTTTGAACAGCTATTGCAACAGTAGCTGTTGTTTCAGTTGCAGTGTCTGATGGTGTCGTTTCTGTTGTTGTAGTGTAGGATGTTTGTTCTGCTATAGTTTCAGTAGCTGTTGGTTCTGTTAATATGTCTGACGGTGTCAGTTGTGTTGTTGTACTACTGGATGTTGTTGTTTGTTCTGCTGTTGCATCAGTAGCTGTAGTTTCTGTTGCTGCGTCAGATAGTGTAAGTTCTGTTGTTGTAGTGGTGAATGTTGATATTTGTTCTGCTATTGTATCGGTAGATGTTGTTTCCGTTGCTGTGTCTGATGGTGTCGGTTCTGTTGTTGTTGTGGTGGATGTTGCTGTTTGTTCTACTATTGTATCAGTAGCTGTTATTTCTGTTGATTTGTCGGATGGTGTAGTTTCTTTTGTTGTAATAGTGGATGTTGATGTTTGTTCTGTTACTGTATCGGTAGCTGTTGGTTCTATTGTTGTGACTGCTTCTGTTGGTTCTGTTGTTGTAGTGGTGGATGTTGATGTTATTTCTGCTGTTATATCTGTATTTATTTGTGCTGCTGCTGTATCTGATGGTGCCGGCTCAGTTGTTGTTGGAGTGATGGGTGTTGATGTTTGTTCTGCTATTGTTTCAATAGCTGTTGGTGCTGTTGTTGTTGTAGTGATGGGTGTTGATGTTTGAACAGCTATTGCAACAGTAGCTGTTGTTTCAGTTGCAGTGTCTGATGGTGTCGTTTCTGTTGTTGTAGTGTAGGATGTTTGTTCTGCTATAGTTTCAGTAGCTGTTGGTTCTGTTAATATGTCTGACGGTGTCAGTTGTGTTGTTGTACTACTTGATGTTGTTGTTTGTTCTGCTGTTGCATCAGTAGCTGTAGTTTCTGTTGCTGCGTCAGATAGTGTAAGTTCTGTTGTTGTAGTGGTGAATGTTGATATTTGTTCTGCTATTGTATCGGTAGATGTTGTTTCCGTTGCTGTGTCTGATGGTGTCGGTTCTGTTGTTGTTGTGGTGGATGTTGCTGTTTGTTCTACTATTGTATCAGTAGCTGTTATTTCTGTTGATTTGTCGGATGGTGTAGTTTCTTTTGTTGTAATAGTGGATGTTGATGTTTGTTCTGTTACTGTATCGGTAGCTGTTGGTTCTATTGTTGTGACTGCTTCTGTTGGTTCTGTTGTTGTAGTGGTGGATGTTGATGTTATTTCTGCTGTTATATCTGTATTTATTTGTGCTGCTGCTGTATCTGATGGTGCCGGCTCAGTTGTTGTTGTAGTGATGGGTGTTGATGTTTGTTCTGCTATTGTTTCAATAGCTGTTGGTGCTGTTGTTGTTGTAGTGATGGGTGTTGATGTTTGAACAGCTATTGCAACAGTAGCTGTTGTTTCAGTTGCAGTGTCTGATGGTGTCGTTTCTGTTGTTGTAGTGTAGGATGTTTGTTCTGCTATAGTTTCAGTAGCTGTTGGTTCTGTTAATATGTCTGACGGTGTCAGTTGTGTTGTTGTACTACTGGATGTTGTTGTTTGTTCTGCTCTTGCATCAGTAGCTGTAGTTTCTGTTGCTGCGTCAGATAGTGTAAGTTCTGTTGTTGTAGTGGTGAATGTTGATATTTGTTCTGCTATTGTATCGGTAGATGTTGTTTCCGTTGCTGTGTCTGATGGTGTCGGTTCTGTTGTTGTTGTGGTGGATGTTGCTGTTTGTTCTACTATTGTATCAGTAGCTGTTATTTCTGTTGATTTGTCGGATGGTGTAGTTTCTTTTGTTGTAATAGTGGATGTTGATGTTTGTTCTGTTACTGTATCGGTAGCTGTTGGTTCTATTGTTGTGACTGCTTCTGTTGGTTCTGTTGTTGTAGTGGTGGATGTTGATGTTATTTCTGCTGTTATTTCTGTATTTATTTGTGCTGCTGCTGTATCTGATGGTGCCGGCTCAGTTGTTGTTGTAGTGATGGGTGTTGATGTTTGTTCTGCTATTGTTTCAATAGCTGTTGGTGCTGTTGTTGTTGTAGTGATGGGTGTTGATGTTTGAACAGCTATTGCAACAGTAGCTGTTGTTTCAGTTGCAGTGTCTGATGGTGTCGTTTCTGTTGTTGTAGTGTAGGATGTTTGTTCTGCTATAGTTTCAGTAGCTGTTGGTTCTGTTAATATGTCTGACGGTGTCAGTTGTGTTGTTGTACTACTGGATGTTGTTGTTTGTTCTGCTGTTGCATCAGTAGCTATAGTTTCTGTTGCTGCGTCAGATAGTGTAAGTTCTGTTGTTGTAGTGGTGAATGTTGATATTTGTTCTGCTATTGTATCGGTAGATGTTGTTTCCGTTGCTGTGTCTGATGGTGTCGGTTCTGTTGTTGTTGTGGTGGATGTTGCTGTTTGTTCTACTATTGTATCAGTAGCTGTTATTTCTGTTGATTTGTCGGATGGTGTAGTTTCTTTTGTTGTAATAGTGGATGTTGATGTTTGTTCTGTTACTGTATCGGTAGCTGTTGGTTCTATTGTTGTGACTGCTTCTGTTGGTTCTGTTGTTGTAGTGGTGGATGTTGATGTTATTTCTGCTGTTATATCTGTATTTATTTGTGCTGCTGCTGTATCTGATGGTGCCGGCTCAGTTGTTGTTGTAGTGATGGGTGTTGATGTTTGTTCTGCTATTGTTTCAATAGCTGTTGGTGCTGTTGTTGTTGTAGTGATGGGTGTTGATGTTTGAACAGCTATTGCAACAGTAGCTGTTGTTTCAGTTGCAGTGTCTGATGGTGTCGTTTCTGTTGTTGTAGTGTATGATGTTTGTTCTGCTATAGTTTCAGTAGCTGTTGGTTCTGTTAATATGTCTGACGGTGTCAGTTGTGTTGTTGTACTACTTGATGTTGTTGTTTGTTCTGCTCTTGCATCAGTAGCTGTAGTTTCTGTTGCTGCGTCAGATAGTGTAAGTTCTGTTGTTGTAGTGGTGAATGTTGATATTTGTTCTGCTATTGTATCGGTAGATGTTGTTTCCGTTGCTGTGTCTGATGGTGTCGGTTCTGTTGTTGTTGTGGTGGATGTTGCTGTTTGTTCTACTATTGTATCAGTAGCTGTTATTTCTGTTGATTTGTCGGATGGTGTAGTTTCTTTTGTTGTAATAGTGGATGTTGATGTTTGTTCTGTTACTGTATCGGTAGCTGTTGGTTCTATTGTTGTGACTGCTTCTGTTGGTTCTGTTGTTGTAGTGATGGATGTTGATGTTATTTCTGCTGTTATATCTGTATTTATTTGTGCTGCTGCTGTATCTAATGGTGCCGGCTCAGTTGTTGTTGTAGTGATGGGTGTTGATGTTTGTTCTGCTATTGTTTCAATAGCTGTTGGTGCTGTTGTTGTTGTAGTGATGGGTGTTGATGTTTGAACAGCTATTGCAACAGTAGCTGTTGTTTCAGTTGCAGTGTCTGATGGTGTCGTTTCTGTTGTTGTAGTGTAGGATGTTTGTTCTGCTATAGTTTCAGTAGCTGTTGGTTCTGTTAATATGTCTGACGGTGTCAGTTGTGTTGTTGTACTACTGGATGTTGTTGTTTGTTCTGCTCTTGCATCAGTAGCTGTAGTTTCTGTTGCTGCGTCAGATAGTGTAAGTTCTGTTGTTGTAGTGGTGAATGTTGATATTTGTTCTGCTATTGTATCGGTAGATGTTGTTTCCGTTGCTGTGTCTGATGGTGTCGGTTCTGTTGTTGTTGTGGTGGATGTTGCTGTTTGTTCTACTATTGTATCAGTAGCTGTTATTTCTGTTGATTTGTCGGATGGTGTAGTTTCTTTTGTTGTAATAGTGGATGTTGATGTTTGTTCTGTTACTGTATCGGTAGCTGTTGGTTCTATTGTTGTGACTGCTTCTGTTGGTTCTGTTGTTGTAGTGGTGGATGTTGATGTTATTTCTGCTGTTATATCTGTATTTATTTGTGCTGCTGCTGTATCTGATGGTGCCGGCTCAGTTGTTGTTGTAGTGATGGGTGTTGATGTTTGTTCTGCTATTGTTTCAATAGCTGTTGGTGCTGTTGTTGTTGTAGTGATGGGTGTTGATGTTTGAACAGCTATTGCAACAGTAGCTGTTGTTTCAGTTGCAGTGTCTGATGGTGTCGTTTCTGTTGTTGTAGTGTAGGATGTTTGTTCTGCTATAGTTTCAGTAGCTGTTGGTTCTGTTAATATGTCTGACGGTGTCAGTTGTGTTGTTGTACTACTGGATGTTGTTGTTTGTTCTGCTGTTGCATCAGTAGCTGTAGTTTCTGTTGCTGCGTCAGATAGTGTAAGTTCTGTTGTTGTAGTGGTGAATGTTGATATTTGTTCTGCTATTGTATCGGTAGATGTTGTTTCCGTTGCTGTGTCTGATGGTGTCGGTTCTGTTGTTGTTGTGGTGGATGTTGCTGTTTGTTCTACTATTGTATCAGTAGCTGTTATTTCTGTTGATTTGTCGGATGGTGTAGTTTCTTTTGTTGTAATAGTGGATGTTGATGTTTGTTCTGTTACTGTATCGGTAGCTGTTGGTTCTATTGTTGTGACTGCTTCTGTTGGTTCTGTTGTTGTAGTGGTGGATGTTGATGTTATTTCTGCTGTTATATCTGTATTTATTTGTGCTGCTGCTGTATCTGATGGTGCCGGCTCAGTTGTTGTTGGAGTGATGGGTGTTGATGTTTGTTCTGCTATTGTTTCAATAGCTGTTGGTGCTGTTGTTGTTGTAGTGATGGGTGTTGATGTTTGAACAGCTATTGCAACAGTAGCTGTTGTTTCAGTTGCAGTGTCTGATGGTGTCGTTTCTGTTGTTGTAGTGTAGGATGTTTGTTCTGCTATAGTTTCAGTAGCTGTTGGTTCTGTTAATATGTCTGACGGTGTCAGTTGTGTTGTTGTACTACTTGATGTTGTTGTTTGTTCTGCTGTTGCATCAGTAGCTGTAGTTTCTGTTGCTGCGTCAGATAGTGTAAGTTCTGTTGTTGTAGTGGTGAATGTTGATATTTGTTCTGCTATTGTATCGGTAGATGTTGTTTCCGTTGCTGTGTCTGATGGTGTCGGTTCTGTTGTTGTTGTGGTGGATGTTGCTGTTTGTTCTACTATTGTATCAGTAGCTGTTATTTCTGTTGATTTGTCGGATGGTGTAGTTTCTTTTGTTGTAATAGTGGATGTTGATGTTTGTTCTGTTACTGTATCGGTAGCTGTTGGTTCTATTGTTGTGACTGCTTCTGTTGGTTCTGTTGTTGTAGTGGTGGATGTTGATGTTATTTCTGCTGTTATATCTGTATTTATTTGTGCTGCTGCTGTATCTGATGGTGCCGGCTCAGTTGTTGTTGTAGTGATGGGTGTTGATGTTTGTTCTGCTATTGTTTCAATAGCTGTTGGTGCTGTTGTTGTTGTAGTGATGGGTGTTGATGTTTGAACAGCTATTGCAACAGTAGCTGTTGTTTCAGTTGCAGTGTCTGATGGTGTCGTTTCTGTTGTTGTAGTGTAGGATGTTTGTTCTGCTATAGTTTCAGTAGCTGTTGGTTCTGTTAATATGTCTGACGGTGTCAGTTGTGTTGTTGTACTACTGGATGTTGTTGTTTGTTCTGCTCTTGCATCAGTAGCTGTAGTTTCTGTTGCTGCGTCAGATAGTGTAAGTTCTGTTGTTGTAGTGGTGAATGTTGATATTTGTTCTGCTATTGTATCGGTAGATGTTGTTTCCGTTGCTGTGTCTGATGGTGTCGGTTCTGTTGTTGTTGTGGTGGATGTTGCTGTTTGTTCTACTATTGTATCAGTAGCTGTTATTTCTGTTGATTTGTCGGATGGTGTAGTTTCTTTTGTTGTAATAGTGGATGTTGATGTTTGTTCTGTTACTGTATCGGTAGCTGTTGGTTCTATTGTTGTGACTGCTTCTGTTGGTTCTGTTGTTGTAGTGGTGGATGTTGATGTTATTTCTGCTGTTATATCTGTATTTATTTGTGCTGCTGCTGTATCTGATGGTGCCGGCTCAGTTGTTGTTGTAGTGATGGGTGTTGATGTTTGTTCTGCTATTGTTTCAATAGCTGTTGGTGCTGTTGTTGTTGTAGTGATGGGTGTTGATGTTTGAACAGCTATTGCAACAGTAGCTGTTGTTTCAGTTGCAGTGTCTGATGGTGTCGTTTCTGTTGTTGTAGTGTAGGATGTTTGTTCTGCTATAGTTTCAGTAGCTGTTGGTTCTGTTAATATGTCTGACGGTGTCAGTTGTGTTGTTGTACTACTGGATGTTGTTGTTTGTTCTGCTGTTGCATCAGTAGCTGTAGTTTCTGTTGCTGCGTCAGATAGTGTAAGTTCTGTTGTTGTAGTGGTGAATGTTGATATTTGTTCTGCTATTGTATCGGTAGATGTTGTTTCCGTTGCTGTGTCTGATGGTGTCGGTTCTGTTGTTGTTGTGGTGGATGTTGCTGTTTGTTCTACTATTGTATCAGTAGCTGTTATTTCTGTTGATTTGTCGGATGGTGTAGTTTCTTTTGTTGTAATAGTGGATGTTGATGTTTGTTCTGTTACTGTATCGGTAGCTGTTGGTTCTATTGTTGTGACTGCTTCTGTTGGTTCTGTTGTTGTAGTGGTGGATGTTGATGTTATTTCTGCTGTTATATCTGTATTTATTTGTGCTGCTGCTGTATCTGATGGTGCCGGCTCAGTTGTTGTTGTAGTGATGGGTGTTGATGTTTGTTCTGCTATTGTTTCAATAGCTGTTGGTGCTGTTGTTGTTGTAGTGATGGGTGTTGATGTTTGAACAGCTATTGCAACAGTAGCTGTTGTTTCAGTTGCAGTGTCTGATGGTGTCGTTTCTGTTGTTGTAGTGTATGATGTTTGTTCTGCTATAGTTTCAGTAGCTGTTGGTTCTGTTAATATGTCTGACGGTGTCAGTTGTGTTGTTGTACTACTTGATGTTGTTGTTTGTTCTGCTCTTGCATCAGTAGCTGTAGTTTCTGTTGCTGCGTCAGATAGTGTAAGTTCTGTTGTTGTAGTGGTGAATGTTGATATTTGTTCTGCTATTGTATCGGTAGATGTTGTTTCCGTTGCTGTGTCTGATGGTGTCGGTTCTGTTGTTGTTGTGGTGGATGTTGCTGTTTGTTCTACTATTGTATCAGTAGCTGTTATTTCTGTTGATTTGTCGGATGGTGTAGTTTCTTTTGTTGTAATAGTGGATGTTGATGTTTGTTCTGTTACTGTATCGGTAGCTGTTGGTTCTATTGTTGCGACTGCTTCTGTTGGTTCTGTTGTTGTAGTGATGGATGTTGATGTTATTTCTGCTGTTATATCTGTATTTATTTGTGCTGCTGCTGTATCTAATGGTGCCGGCTCAGTTGTTGTTGTAGTGATGGGTGTTGATGTTTGTTCTGCTATTGTTTCAATAGCTGTTGGTGCTGTTGTTGTTGTAGTGATGGGTGTTGATGTTTGAACAGCTATTGCAACAGTAGCTGTTGTTTCAGTTGCAGTGTCTGATGGTGTCGTTTCTGTTGTTGTAGTGTAGGATGTTTGTTCTGCTATAGTTTCAGTAGCTGTTGGTTCTGTTAATATGTCTGACGGTGTCAGTTGTGTTGTTGTACTACTGGATGTTGTTGTTTGTTCTGCTGTTGCATCAGTAGCTGTAGTTTCTGTTGCTGCGTCAGATAGTGTAAGTTCTGTTGTTGTAGTGGTGAATGTTGATATTTGTTCTGCTATTGTATCGGTAGATGTTGTTTCCGTTGCTGTGTCTGATGGTGTCGGTTCTGTTGTTGTTGTGGTGGATGTTGCTGTTTGTTCTACTATTGTATCAGTAGCTGTTATTTCTGTTGATTTGTCGGATGGTGTAGTTTCTTTTGTTGTAATAGTGGATGTTGATGTTTGTTCTGTTACTGTATCGGTAGCTGTTGGTTCTATTGTTGTGACTGCTTCTGTTGGTTCTGTTGTTGTAGTGGTGGATGTTGATGTTATTTCTGCTGTTATATCTGTATTTATTTGTGCTGCTGCTGTATCTGATGGTGCCGGCTCAGTTGTTGTTGTAGTGATGGGTGTTGATGTTTGTTCTGCTATTGTTTCAATAGCTGTTGGTGCTGTTGTTGTTGTAGTGATGGGTGTTGATGTTTGAACAGCTATTGCAACAGTAGCTGTTGTTTCAGTTGCAGTGTCTGATGGTGTCGTTTCTGTTGTTGTAGTGTAGGATGTTTGTTCTGCTATAGTTTCAGTAGCTGTTGGTTCTGTTAATATGTCTGACGGTGTCAGTTGTGTTGTTGTACTACTGGATGTTGTTGTTTGTTCTGCTCTTGCATCAGTAGCTGTAGTTTCTGTTGCTGCGTCAGATAGTGTAAGTTCTGTTGTTGTAGTGGTGAATGTTGATATTTGTTCTGCTATTGTATCGGTAGATGTTGTTTCCGTTGCTGTGTCTGATGGTGTCGGTTCTGTTGTTGTTGTGGTGGATGTTGCTGTTTGTTCTACTATTGTAACAGTAGCTGTTATTTCTGTTGATTTGTCGGATGGTGTAGTTTCTTTCGTTGTAATAGTGGATGTTGATGTTTGTTCTGTTACTGTATCGGTAGCTGTTGGTTCTATTGTTGTGACTGCTTCTAATGGTTCTGTTGTTGTTGTGGTGGATGTTGATGTTATTTCTGCTGTTATATCTGTATTTATTTGTGCTGCTGCTGTATCTGATGGTGCCGGCTCAGTTGTTGTTGTAGTGATGGGTGTTGATGTTTGTTCTGCTATTGTTTCAATAGCTGTTGGTGCTGTTGTTGTTGTAGTGATGGGTGTTGATGTTTCAACAGCTATTGCAACAGTAGCTGTTGTTTCAGTTGCAGTGTCTGATGGTGTCGTTTCTGTTGTTGTAGTGTATGATGTTTGTTCTGCTATAGTTTCAGTAGCTGTTGGTTCTCTTAATATGTCTGACGGTGTCAGTTGTGTTGTTGTACTACTTGATGTTGTTGTTTGTTCTGCTGTTGCATCAGTAGCTGCAGCTTCTGTTGCTGCGTCAGATAGTGTAAGTTCTGTTGTTGTAGTGGTGAATGTTGATATTTGTTCTGCTATTGTATCGGTAGATGTTGTTTCCGTTGCTGTGTCTGATGGTGTCGGTTCTGTTGTTGTTGTGGTGGATGTTGCTGTTTGTTCTACTATTGTATCAGTAGCTGTTATTTCTGTTGATTTGTCGGATGGTGTAGTTTCTTTTGTTGTAATAGTGGATGTTGATGTTTGTTCTGTTACTGTATCGGTAGCTGTTGGTTCTATTGTTGTGACTGCTTCTGTTGGTTCTGTTGTTGTAGTGGTGGATGTTGATGTTATTTCTGCTGTTATATCTGTATTTATTTGTGCTGCTGCTGTATCTGATGGTGCCGGCTCAGTTGTTGTTGTAGTGATGGGTGTTGATGTTTGTTCTGCTATTGTTTCAATAGCTGTTGGTGCTGTTGTTGTTGTAGTGATGGGTGTTGATGTTTGAACAGCTATTGCAACAGTAGCTGTTGTTTCAGTTGCAGTGTCTGATGGTGTCGTTTCTGTTGTTGTAGTGTATGATGTTTGTTCTGCTATAGTTTCAGTAGCTGTTGGTTCTGTTAATATGTCTGACGGTGTCAGTTGTGTTGTTGTACTACTTGATGTTGTTGTTTGTTCTGCTGTTGCATCAGTAGCTGCAGCTTCTGTTGCTGCGTCAGATAGTGTAAGTTCTGTTGTTGTAGTGGTGAATGTTGATATTTGTTCTGCTATTGTATCGGTAGATGTTGTTTCCGTTGCTGTGTCTGATGGTGTCGGTTCTGTTGTTGTTGTGGTGGATGTTGCTGTTTGTTCTACTATTGTATCAGTAGCTGTTATTTCTGTTGATTTGTCGGATGGTGTAGTTTCTTTTGTTGTAATAGTGGATGTTGATGTTTGTTCTGTTACTGTATCGGTAGCTGTTGGTTCTATTGTTGTGACTGCTTCTGTTGGTTCTGTTGTTGTAGTGGTGGATGTTGATGTTATTTCTGCTGTTATATCTGTATTTATTTGTGCTGCTGCTGTATCTGATGGTGCCGGCTCAGTTGTTGTTGTAGTGATGGGTGTTGATGTTTGTTCTGCTATTGTTTCAATAGCTGTTGGTGCTGTTGTTGTTGTAGTGATGGGTGTTGATGTTTGAACAGCTATTGCAACAGTAGCTGTTGTTTCAGTTGCAGTGTCTGATGGTGTCGTTTCTGTTGTTGTAGTGTAGGATGTTTGTTCTGCTATAGTTTCAGTAGCTGTTGGTTCTGTTAATATGTCTGACGGTGTCAGTTGTGTTGTTGTACTACTGGATGTTGTTGTTTGTTCTGCTGTTGCATCAGTAGCTGTAGTTTCTGTTGCTGCGTCAGATAGTGTAAGTTCTGTTGTTGTAGTGGTGAATGTTGATATTTGTTCTGCTATTGTATCGGTAGATGTTGTTTCCGTTGCTGTGTCTGATGGTGTCGGTTCTGTTGTTGTTGTGGTGGATGTTGCTGTTTGTTCTACTATTGTATCAGTAGCTGTTATTTCTGTTGATTTGTCGGATGGTGTAGTTTCTTTTGTTGTAATAGTGGATGTTGATGTTTGTTCTGTTACTGTATCGGTAGCTGTTGGTTCTATTGTTGTGACTGCTTCTGTTGGTTCTGTTGTTGTAGTGGTGGATGTTGATGTTATTTCTGCTGTTATATCTGTATTTATTTGTGCTGCTGCTGTATCTGATGGTGCCGGCTCAGTTGTTGTTGTAGTGATGGGTGTTGATGTTTGTTCTGCTATTGTTTCAATAGCTGTTGGTGCTGTTGTTGTTGTAGTGATGGGTGTTGATGTTTGAACAGCTATTGCAACAGTAGCTGTTGTTTCAGTTGCAGTGTCTGATGGTGTCGTTTCTGTTGTTGTAGTGTAGGATGTTTGTTCTGCTATAGTTTCAGTAGCTGTTGGTTCTGTTAATATGTCTGACGGTGTCAGTTGTGTTGTTGTACTACTGGATGTTGTTGTTTGTTCTGCTGTTGCATCAGTAGCTGTAGTTTCTGTTGCTGCGTCAGATAGTGTAAGTTCTGTTGTTGTAGTGGTGAATGTTGATATTTGTTCTGCTATTGTATCGGTAGATGTTGTTTCCGTTGCTGTGTCTGATGGTGTCGGTTCTGTTGTTGTTGTGGTGGATGTTGCTGTTTGTTCTACTATTGTATCAGTAGCTGTTATTTCTGTTGATTTGTCGGATGGTGTAGTTTCTTTTGTTGTAATAGTGGATGTTGATGTTTGTTCTGTTACTGTATCGGTAGCTGTTGGTTCTATTGTTGTGACTGCTTCTGTTGGTTCTGTTGTTGTAGTGGTGGATGTTGATGTTATTTCTGCTGTTATATCTGTATTTATTTGTGCTGCTGCTGTATCTGATGGTGCCGGCTCAGTTGTTGTTGTAGTGATGGGTGTTGATGTTTGTTCTGCTATTGTTTCAATAGCTGTTGGTGCTGTTGTTGTTGTTGTAGTGATGGGTGTTGATGTTTGAACAGCTATTGCAACAGTAGCTGTTGTTTCAGTTGCAGTGTCTGATGGTGTCGTTTCTGTTGTTGTAGTGTATGATGTTTGTTCTGCTATAGTTTCAGTAGCTGTTGGTTCTTTTAATATGTCTGACGGTGTCAGTTGTGTTGTTGTATTACTGGATGTTGTTGTTTGTTCTGCTGTTGCATCAGTAGCTATAGTTTCTGTTGCTGCGTCAGATAGTGTAAGTTCTGTTGTTGTAGTGGTGAATGTTGATATTTGTTCTGCTATTGTATCGGTAGATGTTGTTTCCGTTGCTGTGTCTGATGGTGTCGGTTCTGTTGTTGTTGTGGTGGATGTTGCTGTTTGTTCTACTATTGTATCAGTAGCTGTTATTTCTGTTGATTTGTCGGATGGTGTAGTTTCTTTTGTTGTAATAGTGGATGTTGATGTTTGTTCTGTTACTGTATCGGTAGCTGTTGGTTCTATTGTTGTGACTGCTTCTGTTGGTTCTGTTGTTGTAGTGGTGGATGTTGATGTTATTTCTGCTGTTATATCTGTATTTATTTGTGCTGCTGCTGTATCTGATGGTGCCGGCTCAGTTGTTGTTGTAGTGATGGGTGTTGATGTTTGTTCTGCTATTGTTTCAATAGCTGTTGGTGCTGTTGTTGTTGTAGTGATGGGTGTTGATGTTTGAACAGCTATTGCAACAGTAGCTGTTGTTTCAGTTGCAGTGTCTGATGGTGTCGTTTCTGTTGTTGTAGTGTATGATGTTTGTTCTGCTATAGTTTCAGTAGCTGTTGGTTCTGTTAATATGTCTGACGGTGTCAGTTGTGTTGTTGTACTACTGGATGTTGTTGTTTGTTCTGCTGTTGCATCAGTAGCTATTGTTTCTGTTGCTGCGTCAGATAGTGTAAGTTCTTTTATTGTAGTGGTGAATGCTGATATTTGTTCAGCTATTGTATCGGTAGATGTTGTTTCCGTTGCTGTGTCTGATGGTGTCGGTTCTGTTGTTGTTGTGGTGGATGTTGCTGTTTGTTCTACTATTGTATCAGTAGCTGTTATTTCTGTTGATTTGTCGGATGGTGTAGTTTCTTTTGTTGTAAAAGTGGATGTTGATGTTTGTTCTGTTACTGTATCGGTAGCTGTTGGTTCTATTGTTGTGACTGCTTCTGTTGGTTCTGTTGTTGTAGTGGTGGATGTTGATGTTATTTCTGCTGTTATATCTGTATTTATTTGTGCTGCTGCTGTATCTGATGGTGCCGGCCCAGTTGTTGTTGTAGTGATGGGTGTTGATTTTTGTTCTGCTATTGTTTCAATAGCTGTTGGTGCTGTTGTTGTTGTAGTGATGGGTGTTGATGTTTGAACAGCTATTGCAACAGTAGCTGTTGTTTCAGTTGCAGTGTCTGATGGTGTCGTTTCTGTTGTTGTAGTGTAGGATGTTTGTTCTGCTATAGTTTCAGTAGCTGTTGGTTCTGTTAATATGTCTGACGGTGTCAGTTGTGTTGTTGTACTACTGGATGTTGTTGTTTGTTCTGCTGTTGCATCAGTAGCTGTAGTTTCTGTTGCTGCGTCAGATAGTGTAAGTTCTATTGTTGTAGTGGTGAATGTTGATATTTGTTCTGCTATTGTATCGGTAGATGTTGTTTCCGTTGCTGTGTCTGATGGTGTCGGTTCTGTTGTTGTTGTGGTGGATGTTGCTGTTTGTTCTACTATTGTATCAGTAGCTGTTATTTCTGTTGATTTGTCGGATGGTGTAGTTTCTTTTGTTGTAATAGTGGATGTTGATGTTTGTTCTGTTACTGTATCGGTAGCTGTTGGTTCTATTGTTGTGACTGCTTCTGTTGGTTCTGTTGTTGTAGTGGTGGATGTTGATGTTATTTCTGCTGTTATATCTGTATTTATTTGTGCTGCTGCTGTATCTGATGGTGCCGGCCCAGTTGTTGTTGTAGTGATGGGTGTTGATGTTTGTTCTGCTATTGTTTCAATAGCTGTTGGTGCTGTTGTTGTTGTAGTGATGGGTGTTGATGTTTGAACAGCTATTGCAACAGTAGCTGTTGTTTCAGTTGCAGTGTCTGATGGTGTCGTTTCTGTTGTTGTAGTGTATGATGTTTGTTCTGCTATAGTTTCAGTAGCTGTTGGTTCTGTTAATATGTCTGACGGTGTCGGTTGTGTTGTTGTACTACTGGATGTTGTTGTTTGTTCTGCTATTGCATCAGTAGCTGTAGTTTCTGTTGCTGCGTCAGATAGTGTAAGTTCTGTTGTTGTAGTGGTGAATGTTGATATTTGTTCTGCTATTGTATCGGTAGATGTTGTTTCCGTTGCTGTGTCTGATGGTGTCGGTTCTGTTGTTGTTGTGGTGGATGTTGCTGTTTGTTCTACTATTGTATCAGTAGCTGTTATTTCTGTTGATTTGTCGGATGGTGTAGTTTCTTTTGTTGTAATAGTGGATGTTGATGTTTGTTCTGTTACTGTATCGGTAGCTGTTGGTTCTATTGTTGTGACTGCTTCTGTTGGTTCTGTTGTTGTAGTGATGGATGTTGATGTTATTTCTGCTGTTATATCTGTATTTATTTGTGCTGCTGCTGTATCTGACAGTGCCGGCTCAGTTGCTGTTGTAGTGATGGGTGTTGATGTTTGTTCTGCTATTGTTTCAATAGCTGTTGGTGCTGTTGTTGTTGTAGTGATGGGTGTTGATGTTTGAACAGCTATTGCAACAGTAGCTGTTGTTTCATTTGCAGTGTCTGATGGCGTTTTTTCTGTTGTTGTAGTGTAGGATGTTTGTTCTGCTATAGTTTCAGTAGCTGTTGGTTCTGTTAATATGCCTGACGGTGTCGGTTGTGTTGTTGTACTACTGGATGTTGTTGTTTGTTCTGCTGTTGCATCAGTAGCTGTAGTTTCTGTTGCTGCGTCAGATAGTGTAAGTTCTGTTGTTGTAGTGGTGAATGTTGATATTTGTTCTGCTATTGTATCGGTAGATGTTGTTTCCGTTGCTGTGTCTGATGGTGTCGGTTCTGTTGTTGTTGTGGTGGATGTTGCTGTTTGTTCTACTATTGTATCAGTAGCTGTTATTTCTGTTGATTTGTCGGATGGTGTAGTTTCTTTTGTTGTAATAGTGGATGTTGATGTTTGTTCTGTTACTGTATCGGTAGCTGTTGGTTCTATTGTTGTGACTGCTTCTGTTGGTTCTGTTGTTGTAGTGATGGATGTTGATGTTATTTCTGCTGTTATATCTGTATTTATTTGTGCTGCTGCTGTATCTGACAGTGCCGGCTCAGTTGCTGTTGTAGTGATGGGTGTTGATGTTTGTTCTGCTATTGTTTCAATAGCTGTTGGTGCTGTTGTTGTTGTAGTGATGGGTGTTGATGTTTGAACAGCTATTGCAACAGTAGCTGTTGTTTCATTTGCAGTGTCTGATGGCGTTTTTTCTGTTGTTGTAGTGTAGGATGTTTGTTCTGCTATAGTTTCAGTAGCTGTTGGTTCTGTTAATATGCCTGACGGTGTCGGTTGTGTTGTTGTACTACTGGATGTTGTTGTTTGTTCTGCTGTTGCATCAGTAGCTGTAGTTTCTGTTGCTGCGTCAGATAGTGTAAGTTCTGTTGTTGTAGTGGTGAATGTTGATATTTGTTCTGCTATTGTATCGGTAGATGTTGTTTCCGTTGCTGTGTCTGATGGTGTCGGTTCTGTTGTTGTTGTGGTGGATGTTGCTGTTTGTTCTACTATTGTATCAGTAGCTGTTATTTCTGTTGATTTGTCGGATGGTGTAGTTTCTTTTGTTGTAATAGTGGATGTTGATGTTTGTTCTGTTACTGTATCGGTAGCTGTTGGTTCTATTGTTGTGACTGCTTCTGTTGGTTCTGTTGTTGTAGTGATGGATGTTGATGTTATTTCTGCTGTTATATCTGTATTTATTTGTGCTGCTGCTGTATCTGACAGTGCCGGCTCAGTTGCTGTTGTAGTGATGGGTGTTGATGTTTGTTCTGCTATTGTTTCAATAGCTGTTGGTGCTGTTGTTGTTGTAGTGATGGGTGTTGATGTTTGAACAGCTATTGCAACAGTAGCTGTTGTTTCAGTTGCAGTGTCTGATGGTGTCGTTTCTGTTGTTGTAGTGTAGGATGTTTGTTCTGCTATAGTTTCAGTAGCTGTTGGTTCTGTTAATATGTCTGACGGTGTCAGTTGTGTTGTTGTACTACTGGATGTTGTTGTTTGTTCTGCTGTTGCATCAGTAGCTGTAGTTTCTGTTGCTGCGTCAGATAGTGTAAGTTCTATTGTTGTAGTGGTGAATGTTGATATTTGTTCTGCTATTGTATCGGTAGATGTTGTTTCCGTTGCTGTGTCTGATGGTGTCGGTTCTGTTGTTGTTGTGGTGGATGTTGCTGTTTGTTCTACTATTGTATCAGTAGCTGTTATTTCTGTTGATTTGTCGGATGGTGTAGTTTCTTTTGTTGTAATAGTGGATGTTGATGTTTGTTCTGTTACTGTATCGGTAGCTGTTGGTTCTATTGTTGTGACTGCTTCTGTTGGTTCTGTTGTTGTAGTGATGGATGTTGATGTTATTTCTGCTGTTATATCTGTATTTATTTGTGCTGCTGCTGTATCTGACAGTGCCGGCTCAGTTGCTGTTGTAGTGATGGGTGTTGATGTTTGTTCTGCTATTGTTTCAATAGCTGTTGGTGCTGTTGTTGTTGTAGTGATGGGTGTTGATGTTTGAACAGCTATTGCAACAGTAGCTGTTGTTTCATTTGCAGTGTCTGATGGCGTTTTTTCTGTTGTTGTAGTGTAGGATGTTTGTTCTGCTATAGTTTCAGTAGCTGTTGGTTCTGTTAATATGCCTGACGGTGTCGGTTGTGTTGTTGTACTACTGGATGTTGTTGTTTGTTCTGCTGTTGCATCAGTAGCTGTAGTTTCTGTTGCTGCGTCAGATAGTGTAAGTTCTGTTGTTGTAGTGGTGAATGTTGATATTTGTTCTGCTATTGTATCGGTAGATGTTGTTTCCGTTGCTGTGTCTGATGGTGTCGGTTCTGTTGTTGTTGTGGTGGATGTTGCTGTTTGTTCTACTATTGTATCAGTAGCTGTTATTTCTGTTGATTTGTCGGATGGTGTAGTTTCTTTTGTTGTAATAGTGGATGTTGATGTTTGTTCTGTTACTGTATCGGTAGCTGTTGGTTCTATTGTTGTGACTGCTTCTGTTGGTTCTGTTGTTGTAGTGGTGGATGTTGATGTTATTTCTGCTGTTATATCTGTATTTATTTGTGCTGCTGCTGTATCTGATGGTGCCGGCTCAGTTGTTGTTGTAGTGATGGGTGTTGATGTTTGTTCTGCTATTGTTTCAATAGCTGTTGGTGCTGTTGTTGTTGTAGTGATGGGTGTTGATGTTTGAACAGCTATTGCAACAGTAGCTGTTGTTTCAGTTGCAGTGTCTGATGGTGTCGTTTCTGTTGTTGTAGTGTAGGATGTTTGTTCTGCTATAGTTTCAGTAGCTGTTGGTTCTGTTAATATGTCTGACGGTGTCAGTTGTGTTGTTGTACTACTGGATGTTGTTGTTTGTTCTGCTGTTGCATCAGTAGCTGTAGTTTCTGTTGCTGCGTCAGATAGTGTAAGTTCTGTTGTTGTAGTGGTGAATGTTGATATTTGTTCTGCTATTGTATCGGTAGATGTTGTTTCCGTTGCTTTGTCTGATGGTGTCGGTTCTGTTGTTGTTGTGGTGGATGTTGCTGTTTGTTCTACTATTGTATCAGTAGCTGTAATTTCTGTTGATTTGTCGGATGGTGTAGTTTCTTTTGTTGTAATAGTGGATGTTGATGTTTGTTCTGTTACTGTATCGGTAGCTGATGGTTCTATTGTTGTGACTGCTTCTGTTGGTTCTGTTGTTGTAGTGGTGGATGTTGATGTTATTTCTGCTGTTATATCTGTATTTATTTGTGCTGCTGCTGTATCTGATGGTGCCGGCTCAGTTGTTGTTGTAGTGATGGGTGTTGATGTTTGTTCTGCTATTGTTTCAATAGCTGTTGGTGCTGTTGTTGTTGTAGTGATGGGTGTTGATGTTTGAACAGCTATTGCAACAGTAGCTGTTGTTTCAGTTGCAGTGTCTGATGGTGTCGTTTCTGTTGTTGTAGTGTAGGATGTTTGTTCTGCTATAGTTTCAGTAGCTGTTGGTTCTGTTAATATGTCTGACGGTGTCAGTTGTGTTGTTGTACTACTGGATGTTGTTGTTTGTTCTGCTGTTGCATCAGTAGCTGTAGTTTCTGTTGCTGCGTCAGATAGTGTAAGTTCTGTTGTTGTAGTGGTGAATGTTGATATTTGTTCTGCTATTGTATCGGTAGATGTTGTTTCCGTTGCTGTGTCTGATGGTGTCGGTTCTGTTGTTGTTGTGGTGGATGTTGCTGTTTGTTCTACTATTGTATCAGTAGCTGTTATTTCTGTTGATTTGTCGGATGGTGTAGTTTCTTTTGTTGTAATAGTGGATGTTGATGTTTGTTCTGTTACTGTATCGGTAGCTGTTGGTTCTATTGTTGTGACTGCTTCTGTTGGTTCTGTTGTTGTAGTGGTGGATGTTGATGTTATTTCTGTATTTATTTGTGCTGCTGCTGTATCTGATGGTGCCGGCTCAGTTGTTGTTGTAGTGATGGGTGTTGATGTTTGTTCTGCTATTGTTTCAATAGCTGTTGGTGCTGTTGTTGTTGTAGCGATGGGTGTTGATGTTTGAACAGCTATTGCAACAGTAGCTGTTGTTTCAGTTGCAGTGTCTGATGGTGTCGTTTCTGTTGTTGTAGTGTAGGATGTTTGTTCTGCTATAGTTTCAGTAGCTGTTGGTTCTGTTAATATGTCTGACGGTGTCAGTTGTGTTGTTGTACTACTGGATGTTGTTGTTTGTTCTGCTGTTGCATCAGTAGCTGTAGTTTCTGTTGCTGCGTCAGATAGTGTAAGTTCTGTTGTTGTAGTGGTGAATGTTGATATTTGTTCTGCTATTGTATCGGTAGATGTTGTTTCCGTTGCTGTGTCTGATGGTGTCGGTTCTGTTGTTGTTGTGGTGGATGTTGCTGTTTGTTCTACTATTGTATCAGTAGCTGTTATTTCTGTTGATTTGTCGGATGGTGTAGTTTCTTTTGTTGTAATAGTGGATGTTGATGTTTGTTCTGTTACTGTATCGGTAGCTGTTGATTCTATTGTTGTGACTGCTTCTGTTGGTTCTGTTGTTGTAGTGGTGGATGTTGATGTTATTTCTGCTGTTATTTCTGTATTTATTTGTGCTGCTGCTGTATCTGATGGTGCCGGCTCAGTTGTTGTTGTAGTGATGGGTGTTGATGTTTGTTCTGCTATTGTTTCATAAGCTGTTGGTGCTGTTGTTGTTGTAGCGATGGGTGTTGATGTTTGAACAGCTATTGCAACAGTAGCTGTTGTTTCAGTTGCAGTGTCTGATGGTGTCGTTTCTGTTGTTGTAGTGTAGGATGTTTGTTCTGCTATAGTTTCAGTAGCTGTTGGTTCTGTTAATATGTCTGACGGTGTCAGTTGTGTTGTTGTACTACTGGATGTTGTTGTTTGTTCTGCTGTTGCATCAGTAGCTGTAGTTTCTGTTGCTGCGTCAGATAGTGTAAGTTCTGTTGTTGTAGTGGTGAATGTTGATATTTGTTCTGCTATTGTATCGGTATATGTTGTTTCCGTTGCTGTGTCTGATGGTGTCGGTTCTGTTGTTGTTGTGGTGGATGTTGCTGTTTGTTCTACTATTGTATCAGTAGCTGTTATTTCTGTTGATTTGTCGGATGGTGTAGTTTCTTTTGTTGTAATAGTGGATGTTGATGTTTGTTCTGTTACTGTATCGGTAGCTGTTGATTCTATTGTTGTGACTGCTTCTGTTGGTTCTGTTGTTGTAGTGGTGGATGTTGATGTTATTTCTGCTGTTATATCTGTATTTATTTGTGCTGCTGCTGTATCTGATGGTGCCGGCTCAGTTGTTGTTGTAGTGATGGGTGTTGATGTTTGTTCTGCTATTGTTTCAATAGCTGTTGGTGCTGTTGTTGTTGTAGTGATGGGTGTTGATGTTTGAACAGCTATTGCAACAGTAGCTGTTGTTTCAGTTGCAGTGTCTGATGGTGTCGTTTCTGTTGTTGTAGTGTAGGATGTTTGTTCTGCTATAGTTTCAGTAGCTGTTGGTTCTGTTAATATGTCTGACGGTGTCAGTTGTGTTGTTGTACTACTGGATGTTGTTGTTTGTTCTGCTGTTGCATCAGTAGCTGTAGTTTCTGTTGCTGCGTCAGATAGTGTAAGTTCTGTTGTTGTAGTGGTGAATGTTGATATTTGTTCTGCTATTGTATCGGTAGATGTTGTTTCCGTTGCTGTGTCTGATGGTGTCGGTTCTGTTGTTGTTGTGGTGGATGTTGCTGTTTGTTCTACTATTGTATCAGTAGCTGTTATTTCTGTTGATTTGTCGGATGGTGTAGTTTCTTTTGTTGTAATAGTGGATGTTGATGTTTGTTCTGTTACTGTATCGGTAGCTGTTGGTTCTATTGTTGTGACTGCTTCTGTTGGTTCTGTTGTTGTAGTGGTGGATGTTGATGTTATTTCTGCTGTTATATCTGTATTTATTTGTGCTGCTGCTGTATCTGATGGTGCCGGCTCAGTTGTTGTTGTAGTGATGGGTGTTGATGTTTGTTCTGCTATTGTTTCAATAGCTGTTGGTGCTGTTGTTGTTGTAGTGATGGGTGTTGATGTTTGAACAGCTATTGCAACAGTAGCTGTTGTTTCAGTTGCAGTGTCTGATGGTGTCGTTTCTGTTGTTGTAGTGTAGGATGTTTGTTCTGCTATAGTTTCAGTAGCTGTTGGTTCTGTTAATATGTCTGACGGTGTCAGTTGTGTTGTTGTACTACTGGATGTTATTGTTTGTTCTGCTGTTGCATCAGTAGCTGTAGTTTCTGTTGCTGCGTCAGATAGTGTAAGTTCTGTTGTTGTAGTGGTGAATGTTGATATTTGTTCTGCTATTGTATCGGCAGCTGTTGTTTCCGTTGCAGTGTCTGATGGTGTCGTTTCTGTTGTTGTAGTGTAGGATGTTTGTTCTGCTATAGTTTCAGTAGCTGTTGGTTCTGTTAATATGTCTGACGGTGTCAGTTGTGTTGTTGTACTACTGGATGTTGTTGTTTGTTCTGCTGTTGCATCAGTAGCTGTAGTTTCTGTTGCTGCGTCAGATAGTGTAAGTTCTGTTGTTGTAGTGGTGAATGTTGATATTTGTTCTGCTATTGTATCGGTAGATGTTGTTTCCGTTGCTGTGTCTGATGGTGTCGGTTCTGTTGTTGTTGTGGTGGATGTTGCTGTTTGTTCTACTATTGTATCAGTAGCTGTTATTTCTGTTGATTTGTCGGATGGTGTAGTTTCTTTTGTTGTAATAGTGGATGTTGATGTTTGTTCTGTTACTGTATAGGTAGATGTTGGTTCTATTGTTGTGACTGCTTCTGTTGGTTCTGTTGTTGTAGTGGTGGATGTTGATGTTATTTCTGCTGTTATATCTGTATTTATTTGTGCTGCTGCTGTATCTGATGGTGCCGGCTCAGTTGTTGTTGTAGTGATGGGTGTTGATGTTTGTTCTGCTATTGTTTCAATAGCTGTTGGTGCTGTTGTTGTTGTAGTGATGGGTGTTGATGTTTGAACAGCTATTGCAACAGTAGCTGTTGTTTCAGTTGCAGTGTCTGATGGTGTAGTTTCTGTTGTTGTAGTGTAGGATGTTTGTTCTGCTATAGTTTCAGTAGCTGTTGGTTCTGTTAATATGTCTGACGGTGTCAGTTGTGTTGTTGTACTACTGGATGTTGTTGTTTGTTCTGCTGTTGCATCAGTAGCTGTAGTTTCTGTTGCTGCGTCAGATAGTGTAAGTTCTGTTGTTGTAGTGGTGAATGTTGATATTTGTTCTGCTATTCTATCGGTAGATGTTGTTTCCGTTGCAGTGTCTGATGGTGTCGTTTCTGTTGTTGTAGTGTAGGATGTTTGTTCTGCTATAGTTTCAGTAGCTGTTGGTTCTGTTAATATGTCTGACGGTGTCAGTTGTGTTGTTGTACTACTGGATGTTGTTGTTTGTTCTGCTGTTGCATCAGTAGCTGTAGTTTCTGTTGCTGCGTCAGATAGTGTAAGTTCTGTTGTTGTAGTGGTGAATGTTGATATTTGTTCTGCTATTGTATCGGTAGATGTTGTTTCCGTTGCTGTGTCTGATGGTGTCGGTTCTGTTGTTGTTGTGGTGGATGTTGCTGTTTGTTCTACTATTGTATCAGTAGCTGTTATTTCTGTTGATTTGTCGGATGGTGTAGTTTCTTTTGTTGTAATAGTGGATGTTGATGTTTGTTCTGTTACTGTATCTGTAGCTGTTGGTTCTATTGTTGTGACTGCTTCTGTTGGTTCTGTTGTTGTAGTGGTGGATGTTGATGTTATTTCTGCTGTTGTATCTGTATTTATTTGTGCTGCTGCTGTATCTGATGGTGCCGGCTCAGTTGTTGTTGTAGTGATGGGTGTTGATGTTTGTTCTGCTATTGTTTCAATAGCTGTTGGTGCTGTTGTTGTTGTAGTGATGGGTGTTGATGTTTGAACAGCTATTGCAACAGTAGCTGTTGTTTCAGTTGCAGTGTCTGATGGTTTCGTTTCTGTTGTTGTAGTGTAGGATGTTTGTTCTGCTATAGTTTCAGTAGCTGTTGGTTCTGTTAATATGTCTGACGGTGTCAGTTGTGTTGTTGTACTACTGGATGTTGTTGTTTGTTCTGCTGTTGCATCAGTAGCTGTAGTTTCTGTTGCTGCGTCAGATAGTGTAAGTTCTGTTGTTGTAGTGGTGAATGTTGATATTTGTTCTGCTATTGTATCGGTAGATGTTGTTTCCGTTGCTGTGTCTGATGGTGTCGGTTCTGTTGTTGTTGTGGTGGATGTTGCTGTTTGTTCTACTATTGTATCAGTAGCTGTTATTTCTGTTGATTTGTCGGATGGTGTAGTTTCTTTTGTTGTAATAGTGGATGTTGATGTTTGTTCTGTTACTGTATCGGTAGCTGTTGGTTCTATTGTTGTGACTGCTTCTGTTGGTTCTGTTGTTGTAGTGGTGGATGTTGATGTTATTTCTGCTGTTATATCTGTATTTATTTGTGCTGCTGCTGTATCTGATGGTGCCGGCTCAGTTGTTGTTGTAGTGATGGGTGTTGATGTTTGTTCTGCTATTGTTTCAATAGCTGTTGGTGCTGTTGTTGTTGTAGTGATGGGTGTTGATGTTTGAACAGCTATTGCAACAGTAGCTGTTGTTTCAGTTGCAGTGTCTGATGGTGTCGTTTCTGTTGTTGTAGTGTAGGATGTTTGTTCTGCTATAGTTTCAGTAGCTGTTGGTTCTGTTAATATGTCTGACGGTGTCAGTTGTGTTGTTGTACTACTGGATGTTGTTGTTTGTTCTGCTGTTGCATCAGTAGCTGTAGTTTCTGTTGCTGCGTCAGATAGTGTAAGTTCTGTTGTTGTAGTGGTGAATGTTGATATTTGTTCTGCTATTGTATCGGTAGATGTTGTTTCCGTTGCTTTGTCTGATGGTGTCGGTTCTGTTGTTGTTGTGGTGGATGTTGCTGTTTGTTCTACTATTGTATCAGTAGCTGTTATTTCTGTTGATTTGTCGGATGGTGTAGTTTCTTTTGTTGTAATAGTGGATGTTGATGTTTGTTCTGTTACTGTATCGGTAGCTGTTGGTTCTATTGTTGTGACTGCTTCTGTTGGTTCTGTTGTTGTAGTGGTGGATGTTGATGTTATTTCTGCTGTTATATCTGTATTTATTTGTGCTGCTGCTGTATCTGATGGTGCCGGCTCAGTTGTTGTTGTAGTGATGGGTGTTGATGTTTGTTCTGCTATTGTTTCAATAGCTGTTGGTGCTGTTGTTGTTGTAGTGATGGGTGTTGATGTTTGAACAGCTATTGCAACAGTAGCTGTTGTTTCAGTTGCAGTGTCTGATGGTGTCGTTTCTGTTGTTGTAGTGTAGGATGTTTGTTCTGCTATAGTTTCAGTAGCTGTTGGTTCTGTTAATATGTCTGACGGTGTCAGTTGTGTTGTTGTACTACTGGATGTTATTGTTTGTTCTGCTGTGGCATCAGTAGCTGTAGTTTTTGTTGCTGCGTCAGATAGTGTAAGTTCTGTTGTTGTAGTGGTGAATGTTGATATTTGTTCTGCTATTGTATCGGTAGATGTTGTTTCCGTTGCAGTGTCTGATGGTGTCGTTTCTGTTGTTGTAGTGT
This sequence comes from Physella acuta, assembly GCF_028476545.2. Classification (NCBI taxonomy): domain Eukaryota; kingdom Metazoa; phylum Mollusca; class Gastropoda; family Physidae; genus Physella; species Physella acuta. The sequence goes on from NW_026732788.1 coordinate 133,792, forward strand.
AGGATGTTTGTTCTGCTATAGTTTCAGTAGCTGTTGGTTCTGTTAATATGTCTGACGGTGTCAGTTGTGTTGTTGTACTACTGGATGTTGTTGTTTGTTCTGCTGTTGCATCAGTAGCTGTAGTTTCTGTTGCTGCGTCAGATAGTGTAAGTTCTGTTGTTGTAGTGGTGAATGTTGATATTTGTTCTGCTATTGTATCGGTAGATGTTGTTTCCGTTGCTGTGTCTGATGGTGTCGGTTCTGTTGTTGTTGTGGTGGATGTTGCTGTTTGTTCTACTATTGTATCAGTAGCTGTTATTTCTGTTGATTTGTCGGATGGTGTAGTTTCTTTTGTTGTAATAGTGGATGTTGATGTTTGTTCTGTTACTGTATCGGTAGCTGTTGGTTCTATTGTTGTGACTGCTTCTGTTGGTTCTGTTGTTGTAGTGGTGGATGTTGATGTTATTTCTGCTGTTATATCTGTATTTATTTGTGCTGCTGCTGTATCTGATGGTGCCGGCTCAGTTGTTGTTGTAGTGATGGGTGTTGATGTTTGTTCTGCTATTGTTTCAATAGCTGTTGGTGCTGTTGTTGTTGTAGTGATGGGTGTTGATGTTTGAACAGCTATTGCAACAGTAGCTGTTGTTTCAGTTGCAGTGTCTGATGGTGTCGTTTCTGTTGTTGTAGTGTAGGATGTTTGTTCTGCTATAGTTTCAGTAGCTGTTGGTTCTGTTAATATGTCTGACGGTGTCAGTTGTGTTGTTGTACTACTGGATGTTGTTGTTTGTTCTGCTGTTGCATCAGTAGCTGTAGTTTCTGTTGCTGCGTCAGATAGTGTAAGTTCTGTTGTTGTAGTGGTGAATGTTGATATTTGTTCTGCTATTGTATCGGTAGATGTTGTTTCCGTTGCTGTGTCTGATGGTGTCGGTTCTGTTGTTGTTGTGGTGGATGTTGCTGTTTGTTCTACTATTGTATCAGTAGCTGTTATTTCTGTTAATATGTCGGATGGTGTAGTTTCTTTTGTTGTAATAGTGGATGTTGATGTTTGTTCTGTTACTGTATCGGTAGCTGTTGGTTCTATTGTTGTGACTGCTTCTGTTGGTTCTGTTTTTGTAGTGGTGGATGTTGATGTTATTTCTGCTGTTATATCTGTATTTATTTGTGCTGCTGCTGTATCTGATGGTGCCGGCTCAGTTGTTGTTGTAGTGATGGGTGTTGATGTTTGTTCTGCTATTGTTTCAATAGCTGTTGGTGCTGTTGTTGTTGTAGTGATGGGTGTTGATGTTTGAACAGCTATTGCAACAGTAGCTGTTGTTTCAGTTGCAGTGTCTGATGGTGTAGTTTCTGTTGTTGTAGTGTAGGATGTTTGTTCTGCTATAGTTTCATTAGCTGTTGGTTCTGTTAATATGTCTGACGGTGTCAGTTGTGTTGTTGTACTACTGGATGTTGTTGTTTGTTCTGCTGTTGCATCAGTAGCTGTAGTTTCTGTTGCTGCGTCAGATAGTGTAAGTTCTGTTGTTGTAGTGGTGAATGTTGATATTTGTTCTGCTATTGTATCGGTAGATGTTGTTTCCGTTGCTGTGTCTGATGGTGTCGGTTCTGTTGTTGTTGTGGTGGATGTTGCTGTTTGTTCTACTATTGTATCAGTAGCTGTTATTTCTGTTGATTTGTCGGATGGTGTAGTTTCTTTTGTTGTAATAGTGGATGTTGATGTTTGTTCTGTTACTGTATCGGTAGCTGTTGGTTCTATTGTTGTGACTGCTTCTGTTGGTTCTGTTGTTGTAGTGGTGGATGTTGATGTTATTTCTGCTGTTATATCTGTATTTATTTGTGCTGCTGCTGTATCTGATGGTGCCGGCTCAGTTGTTGTTGTAGTGATGGGTGTTGATGTTTGTTCTGCTATTGTTTCAATAGCTGTTGGTGCTGTTGTTGTTGTAGTGATGGGTGTTGATGTTTGAACAGCTATTGCAACAGTAGCTGTTGTTTCAGTTGCAGTGTCTGATGGTGTAGTTTCTGTTGTTGTAGTGTAGGATGTTTGTTCTGCTATAGTTTCATTAGCTGTTGGTTCTGTTAATATGTCTGACGGTGTCAGTTGTGTTGTTGTACTACTGGATGTTGTTGTTTGTTCTGCTGTTGCATCAGTAGCTGTAGTTTCTGTTGCTGCGTCAGATAGTGTAAGTTCTGTTGTTGTAGTGGTGAATGTTGATATTTGTTCTGCTATTGTATCGGTAGATGTTGTTTCCGTTGCTGTGTCTGATGGTGTCGGTTCTGTTGTTGTTGTGGTGGATGTTGCTGTTTGTTCTACTATTGTATCAGTAGCTGTTATTTCTGTTGATTTGTCGGATGGTGTAGTTTCTTTTGTTGTAATAGTGGATGTTGATGTTTGTTCTGTTACTGTATCGGTAGCTGTTGGTTCTATTGTTGTGACTGCTTCTGTTGGTTCTGTTGTTGTAGTGGTGGATGTTGATGTTATTTCTGCTGTTATATCTGTATTTATTTGTGCTGCTGCTGTATCTGATGGTGCCGGCTCAGTTGTTGTTGTAGTGATGGGTGTTGATGTTTGTTCTGCTATTGTTTCAATAGCTGTTGGTGCTGTTGTTGTTGTAGTGATGGGTGTTGATGTTTGAACAGCTATTGCAACAGTAGCTGTTGTTTCCGTTGCAGTGTCTGATGGTGTCGTTTCTGTTGTTGTAGTGTAGGATGTTTGTTCTGCTATAGTTTCAGTAGCTGTTGGTTCTGTTAATATGTCTGACGGTGTCAGTTGTGTTGTTGTACTACTGGATGTTGTTGTTTGTTCTGCTGTTGCATCAGTAGCTGTAGTTTCTGTTGCTGCGTCAGATAGTGTAAGTTCTGTTGTTGTAGTGGTGAATGTTGATATTTGTTCTGCTATTGTATCGGTAGATGTTGTTTCCGTTGCTGTGTCTGATGGTGTCGGTTCTGTTGTTGTTGTGGTGGATGTTGCTGTTTGTTCTACTATTGTATCAGTAGCTGTTATTTCTGTTGATTTGTCGGATGGTGTAGTTTCTTTTGTTGTAATAGTGGATGTTGATGTTTGTTCTGTTACTGTATCTGTAGCTGTTGGTTCTATTGTTGTGACTGCTTCTGTTGGTTCTGTTGTTGTAGTGGTGGATGTTGATGTTATTTCTGCTGTTGTATCTGTATTTATTTGTGCTGCTGCTGTATCTGATGGTGCCGGCTCAGTTGTTGTTGTAGTGATGGGTGTTGATGTTTGTTCTGCTATTGTTTCAATAGCTGTTGGTGCTGTTGTTGTTGTAGTGATGGGTGTTGATGTTTGAACAGCTATTGCAACAGTAGCTGTTGTTTCAGTTGCAGTGTCTGATGGTTTCGTTTCTGTTGTTGTAGTGTAGGATGTTTGTTCTGCTATAGTTTCAGTAGCTGTTGGTTCTGTTAATATGTCTGACGGTGTCAGTTGTGTTGTTGTACTACTGGATGTTGTTGTTTGTTCTGCTGTTGCATCAGTAGCTGTAGTTTCTGTTGCTGCGTCAGATAGTGTAAGTTCTGTTGTTGTAGTGGTGAATGTTGATATGTGTTCTGCTATTGTATCGGTAGATGTTGTTTCCGTTGCTGTGTCTGATGGTGTCGGTTCTGTTGTTGTTGTGGTGGATGTTGCTGTTTGTTCTACTATTGTATCAGTAGCTGTTATTTCTGTTGATTTGTCGGATGGTGTAGTTTCTGTTGTTGTAATAGTGGATGTTGATGTTTGTTCTGTTACTGTATCGGTAGCTGTTGGTTCTATTGTTGTGACTGCTTCTGTTGGTTCTGTTGTTGTAGTGGTGGATGTTGATGTTATTTCTGCTGTTATATCTGTATTTATTTGTGCTGCTGCTGTTTCTGATGGTGCCGGCTCAGTTGTTGTTGTAGTGATGGGTGTTGATGTTTGTTCTGCTATTGTTTCAATAGCTGTTGGTGCTGTTGTTGTTGTAGTGATGGGTGTTGATGTTTGAACAGCTATTGCAACAGTAGCTGTTGTTTCAGTTGCAGTGTCTGATGGTGTCGTTTCTGTTGTTGTAGTGTAGGATGTTTGTTCTGCTATAGTTTCAGTAGCTGTTGGTTCTGTTAATATGTCTGACGGTGTCAGTTCTGTTGTTGTACTACTGGATGTTGTTGTTTGTTCTGCTGTTGCATCAGTAGCGATAGTTTCTGTTGCTGCGTCAGATAGTGTAAGTTCTGTTGTTGTAGTGGTGAATGTTGATATTTGTTCTGCTATTGTATCGGTAGATGTTGTTTCCGTTGCTGTGTCTGATGGTGTCGGTTCTGTTGTTGTTGTGGTGGATGTTGCTGTTTGTTCTACTATTGTATCAGTAGCTGTTATTTCTGTTAATATGTCGGATGGTGTAGTTTCTTTTGTTGTAATAGTGGATGTTGATGTTTGTTCTGTTACTGTATCGGTAGCTGTTGGTTCTATTGTTGTGACTGCTTCTGTTGGTTCTGTTTTTGTAGTGGTGGATGTTGATGTTATTTCTGCTGTTATATCTGTATTTATTTGTGCTGCTGCTGTATCTGATGGTGCCGGCTCAGTTGTTGTTGTAGTGATGGGTGTTGATGTTTGTTCTGCTATTGTTTCAATAGCTGTTGGTGCTGTTGTTGTTGTAGTGATGGGTGTTGATGTTTGAACAGCTATTGCAACAGTAGCTGTTGTTTCAGTTGCAGTGTCTGATGGTGTAGTTTCTGTTGTTGTAGTGTAGGATGTTTGTTCTGCTATAGTTTCATTAGCTGTTGGTTCTGTTAATATGTCTGACGGTGTCAGTTGTGTTGTTGTACTACTGGATGTTGTTGTTTGTTCTGCTGTTGCATCAGTAGCTGTAGTTTCTGTTGCTGCGTCAGATAGTGTAAGTTCTGTTGTTGTAGTGGTGAATGTTGATATTTGTTCTGCTATTGTATCGGTAGATGTTGTTTCCGTTGCTGTGTCTGATGGTGTCGGTTCTGTTGTTGTTGTGGTGGATGTTGCTGTTTGTTCTACTATTGTATCAGTAGCTGTTATTTCTGTTGATTTGTCGGATGGTGTAGTTTCTTTTGTTGTAATAGTGGATGTTGATGTTTGTTCTGTTACTGTATCGGTAGCTGTTGGTTCTATTGTTGTGACTGCTTCTGTTGGTTCTGTTGTTGTAGTGGTGGATGTTGATGTTATTTCTGCTGTTATATCTGTATTTATTTGTGCTGCTGCTGTATCTGATGGTGCCGGCTCAGTTGTTGTTGTAGTGATGGGTGTTGATGTTTGTTCTGCTATTGTTTCAATAGCTGTTGGTGCTGTTGTTGTTGTAGTGATGGGTGTTGATGTTTGAACAGCTATTGCAACAGTAGCTGTTGTTTCAGTTGCAGTGTCTGATGGTGTAGTTTCTGTTGTTGTAGTGTAGGATGTTTGTTCTGCTATAGTTTCATTAGCTGTTGGTTCTGTTAATATGTCTGACGGTGTCAGTTGTGTTGTTGTACTACTGGATGTTGTTGTTTGTTCTGCTGTTGCATCAGTAGCTGTAGTTTCTGTTGCTGCGTCAGATAGTGTAAGTTCTGTTGTTGTAGTGGTGAATGTTGATATTTGTTCTGCTATTGTATCGGTAGATGTTGTTTCCGTTGCTGTGTCTGATGGTGTCGGTTCTGTTGTTGTTGTGGTGGATGTTGCTGTTTGTTCTACTATTGTATCAGTAGCTGTTATTTCTGTTGATTTGTCGGATGGTGTAGTTTCTTTTGTTGTAATAGTGGATGTTGATGTTTGTTCTGTTACTGTATCGGTAGCTGTTGGTTCTATTGTTGTGACTGCTTCTGTTGGTTCTGTTGTTGTAGTGGTGGATGTTGATGTTATTTCTGCTGTTATATCTGTATTTATTTGTGCTGCTGCTGTATCTGATGGTGCCGGCTCAGTTGTTGTTGTAGTGATGGGTGTTGATGTTTGTTCTGCTATTGTTTCAATAGCTGTTGGTGCTGTTGTTGTTGTAGTGATGGGTGTTGATGTTTGAACAGCTATTGCAACAGTAGCTGTTGTTTCCGTTGCAGTGTCTGATGGTGTCGTTTCTGTTGTTGTAGTGTAGGATGTTTGTTCTGCTATAGTTTCAGTAGCTGTTGGTTCTGTTAATATGTCTGACGGTGTCAGTTGTGTTGTTGTACTACTGGATGTTGTTGTTTGTTCTGCTGTTGCATCAGTAGCTGTAGTTTCTGTTGCTGCGTCAGATAGTGTAAGTTCTGTTGTTGTAGTGGTGAATGTTGATATTTGTTCTGCTATTGTATCGGTAGATGTTGTTTCCGTTGCTGTGTCTGATGGTGTCGGTTCTGTTGTTGTTGTGGTGGATGTTGCTGTTTGTTCTACTATTGTATCAGTAGCTGTTATTTCTGTTGATTTGTCGGATGGTGTAGTTTCTTTTGTTGTAATAGTGGATGTTGATGTTTGTTCTGTTACTGTATCTGTAGCTGTTGGTTCTATTGTTGTGACTGCTTCTGTTGGTTCTGTTGTTGTAGTGGTGGATGTTGATGTTATTTCTGCTGTTGTATCTGTATTTATTTGTGCTGCTGCTGTATCTGATGGTGCCGGCTCAGTTGTTGTTGTAGTGATGGGTGTTGATGTTTGTTCTGCTATTGTTTCAATAGCTGTTGGTGCTGTTGTTGTTGTAGTGATGGGTGTTGATGTTTGAACAGCTATTGCAACAGTAGCTGTTGTTTCAGTTGCAGTGTCTGATGGTTTCGTTTCTGTTGTTGTAGTGTAGGATGTTTGTTCTGCTATAGTTTCAGTAGCTGTTGGTTCTGTTAATATGTCTGACGGTGTCAGTTGTGTTGTTGTACTACTGGATGTTGTTGTTTGTTCTGCTGTTGCATCAGTAGCTGTAGTTTCTGTTGCTGCGTCAGATAGTGTAAGTTCTGTTGTTGTAGTGGTGAATGTTGATATGTGTTCTGCTATTGTATCGGTAGATGTTGTTTCCGTTGCTGTGTCTGATGGTGTCGGTTCTGTTGTTGTTGTGGTGGATGTTGCTGTTTGTTCTACTATTGTATCAGTAGCTGTTATTTCTGTTGATTTGTCGGATGATGTAGTTTCTGTTGTTGTAATAGTGGATGTTGATGTTTGTTCTGTTACTGTATCGGTAGCTGTTGGTTCTATTGTTGTGACTGCTTCTGTTGGTTCTGTTGTTGTAGTGGTGGATGTTGATGTTATTTCTGCTGTTATATCTGTATTTATTTGTGCTGCTGCTGTTTCTGATGGTGCCGGCTCAGTTGTTGTTGTAGTGATGGGTGTTGATGTTTGTTCTGCTATTGTTTCAATAGCTGTTGGTGCTGTTGTTGTTGTAGTGATGGGTGTTGATGTTTGAACAGCTATTGCAACAGTAGCTGTTGTTTCAGTTGCAGTGTCTGATGGTGTCGTTTCTGTTGTTGTAGTGTAGGATGTTTGTTCTGCTATAGTTTCAGTAGCTGTTGGTTCTGTTAATATGTCTGACGGTGTCAGTTCTGTTGTTGTACTACTGGATGTTGTTGTTTGTTCTGCTGTTGCATCAGTAGCGATAGTTTCTGTTGCTGCGTCAGATAGTGTAAGTTCTGTTGTTGTAGTGGTGAATGTTGATATTTGTTCTGCTATTGTATCGGTAGATGTTGTTTCCGTTGCTGTGTCTGATGGTGTCGGTTCTGTTGTTGTTGTGGTGGATGTTGCTGTTTGTTCTACTATTGTATCAGTAGCTGTTATTTCTGTTGATTTGTCGGATGGTGTAGTTTCTTTTGTTGTAATAGTGGATGTTGATGTTTGTTCTGTTACTGTATCGGTAGCTGTTGGTTCTATTGTTGTGACTGCTTCTGTTGGTTCTGTTGTTGTAGTGGTGGATGTTGATGTTATTTCTGCTGTTATATCTGTATTTATTTGTGCTGCTGCTGTATCTGATGGTGCCGGCTCAGTTGTTGTTGTAGTGATGGGTGTTGATGTTTGTTCTGCTATTGTTTCAATAGCTGTTGGTGCTGTTGTTGCTGTAGTGATGGGTGTTGATGTTTGAACAGCTATTGCAACAGTAGCTGTTGTTTCAGTTGCAGTGTCTGATGGTGTCGTTTCTGTTGTTGTAGTGTAGGATGTTTGTTCTGCTATAGTTTCAGTAGCTGTTGGTTCTGTTAATATGTCTGACGGTGTCAGTTGTGTTGTTGTACTACTGGATGTTGTTGTTTGTTCTGCTGTTGCATCAGTAGCTGTAGTTTCTGTTGCTGCGTCAGATAGTGTAAGTTCTGTTGTTGTAGTGGTGAATGTTGATATTTGTTCTGCTATTGTATCGGTAGATGTTGTTTCCGTTGCTGTGTCTGATGGTGTCGGTTCTGTTGTTGTTGTGGTGGATGTTGCTGTTTGTTCTACTATTGTATCAGTAGCTGTTATTTCTGTTGATTTGTCGGATGGTGTAGTTTCTTTTGTTGTAATAGTGGATGTTGATGTTTGTTCTGTTACTCTATCGGTAGCTGTTGGTTCTATTGTTGTGACTGCTTCTGTTGGTTCTGTTGTTGTAGTGGTGGATGTTGATGTTATTTCTGCTGTTATATCTGTATTTATTTGTGCTGCTGCTGTATCTGATGGTGCCGGCTCAGTTGTTGTTGTAGTGATGGGTGTTGATGTTTGTTCTGCTATTGTTTCAATAGCTGTTGGTGCTGTTGTTGTTGTAGTGATGGGTGTTGATGTTTGAACAGCTATTGCAACAGTAGCTGTTGTTTCAGTTGCAGTGTCTGATGGTGTCGTTTCTGTTGTTGTAGTGTAGGATGTTTGTTCTGCTATAGTTTCAGTAGCTGTTGGTTCTGTTAATATGTCTGACGGTGTCAGTTGTGTTGTTGTACTACTGGATGTTATTGTTTGTTCTGCTGTGGCATCAGTAGCTGTAGTTTTTGTTGCTGCGTCAGATAGTGTAAGTTCTGTTGTTGTAGTGGTGAATGTTGATATTTGTTCTGCTATTGTATCGGTAGATGTTGTTTCCGTTGCAGTGTCTGATGGTGTCGTTTCTGTTGTTGTAGTGGTGGATGTTTGTTCTGCTATAGTTTCAGTAGCTGTTGGTTCTGTTAATATGTCTGACGGTGTCAGTTGTGTTGTTGTACTACTGGATGTTGTTGTTTGTTCTGCTGTTGCATCAGTAGCTGTAGTTTCTGTTGCTGCGTCAGATAGTGTAAGTTCTGTTGTTGTAGTGGTGAATGTTGATATTTGTTCTGCTATTGTATCGGTAGATGTTGTTTCCGTTGCTGTGTCTGATGGTGTCGGTTCTGTTGTTGTTGTGGTGGATGTTGCTGTTTGTTCTACTATTGTATCAGTAGCTGTTATTTCTGTTGATTTGTCGGATGGTGTAGTTTCTTTTGTTGTAATAGTGGATGTTGATGTTTGTTCTGTTACTGTATCGGTAGCTGTTGGTTCTATTGTTGTGACTGCTTCTGTTGGTTCTGTTGTTGTAGTGGTGGATGTTGATGTTATTTCTGCTGTTATATCTGTATTTATTTGTGCTGCTGCTGTATCTGATGGTGCCGGCTCAGTTGTTGTTGTAGTGATGGGTGTTGATGTTTGTTCTGCTATTGTTTCAATAGCTGTTGGTGCTGTTGTTGTTGTAGTGATGGGTGTTGATGTTTGAACAGCTATTGCAACAGTAGCTGTTGTTTCAGTTGCAGTGTCTGATGGTGTCGTTTCTGTTGTTGTAGTGTAGGATGTTTGTTCTGCTATAGTTTCAGTAGCTGTTGGTTCTGTTAATATGTCTGACGGTGTCAGTTGTGTTGTTGTACTACTGGATGTTGTTGTTTGTTCTGCTGTTGCATCAGTAGCTGTAGTTTCTGTTGCTGCGTCAGATAGTGTAAGTTCTGTTGTTGTAGTGGTGAATGTTGATATTTGTTCTGCTATTGTATCGGTAGATGTTGTTTCCGTTGCTTTGTCTGATGGTGTCGGTTCTGTTGTTGTTGTGGTGGATGTTGCTGTTTGTTCTACTATTGTATCAGTAGCTGTTATTTCTGTTGATTTGTCGGATGGTGTAGTTTCTTTTGTTGTAATAGTGGATGTTGATGTTTGTTCTGTTACTGTATCGGTAGCTGTTGGTTCTATTGTTGTGACTGCTTCTGTTGGTTCTGTTGTTGTAGTGGTGGATGTTGATGTTATTTCTGCTGTTATATCTGTATTTATTTGTGCTGCTGCTGTATCTGATGGTGCCGGCTCAGTTGTTGTTGTAGTGATGGGTGTTGATGTTTGTTCTGCTATTGTTTCAATAGCTGTTGGTGCTGTTGTTGTTGTAGTGATGGGTGTTGATGTTTGAACAGCTATTGCAACAGTAGCTGTTGTTTCAGTTGCAGTGTCTGATGGTGTCGTTTCTGTTGTTGTAGTGTAGGATGTTTGTTCTGCTATAGTTTCAGTAGCTGTTGGTTCTGTTAATATGTCTGACGGTGTCAGTTGTGTTGTTGTACTACTGGATGTTATTGTTTGTTCTGCTGTGGCATCAGTAGCTGTAGTTTTTGTTGCTGCGTCAGATAGTGTAAGTTCTGTTGTTGTAGTGGTGAATGTTGATATTTGTTCTGCTATTGTATCGGTAGATGTTGTTTCCGTTGCAGTGTCTGATGGTGTCGTTTCTGTTGTTGTAGTGTAGGATGTTTGTTCTGCTATAGTTTCAGTAGCTGTTGGTTCTGTTAATATGTCTGACGGTGTCAGTTGTGTTGTTGTACTACTGGATGTTGTTGTTTGTTCTGCTGTTGCATCAGTAGCTGTAGTTTCTGTTGCTGCGTCAGATAGTGTAAGTTCTGTTGTTGTAGTGGTGAATGTTGATATTTGTTCTGCTATTGTATCGGTAGATGTTGTTTCCGTTGCTGTGTCTGATGGTGTCGGTTCTGTTGTTGTTGTGGTGGATGTTGCTGTTTGTTCTACTATTGTATCAGTAGCTGTTATTTCTGTTGATTTGTGGGGTGGTGTAGTTTCTTTTGTTGTAATAGTGGATGTTGATGTTTGTTCTGTTACTGTATCGGTAGCTGTTGGTTCTATTGTTGTGACTGCTTCTGTTGGTTCTGTTGTTGTAGTGGTGGATGTTGATGTTATTTCTGCTGTTATATCTGTATTTATTTGTGCTGCTGCTGTATCTGATGGTGCCGGCTCAGTTGTTGTTGTAGTGATGGGTGTTGATGTTTGTTCTGCTATTGTTTCAATAGCTGTTGGTGCTGTTGTTGTTGTAGTGATGGGTGTTGATGTTTGAACAGCTATTGCAACAGTAGCTGTTGTTTCAGTTGCAGTGTCTGATGGTGTCGTTTCTGTTGTTGTAGTGTAGGATGTTTGTTCTGCTATAGTTTCAGTAGCTGTTGGTTCTGTTAATATGTCTGACGGTGTCAGTTGTGTTGTTGTACTACTGGATGTTGTTGTTTGTTCTGCTGTTGCATCAGTAGCTGTAGTTTCTGTTGCTGCGTCAGATAGTGTAAGTTCTGTTGTTGTAGTGGTGAATGTTGATATTTGTTCTGCTATTGTATCGGTAGATGTTGTTTCCGTTGCTTTGTCTGATGGTGTCGGTTCTGTTGTTGTTGTGGTGGATGTTGCTGTTTGTTCTACTATTGTATCAGTAGCTGTTATTTCTGTTGATTTGTCGGATGGTGTAGTTTCTTTTGTTGTAATAGTGGATGTTGATGTTTGTTCTGTTACTGTATCGGTAGCTGATGGTTCTATTGTTGTGACTGCTTCTGTTGGTTCTGTTGTTGTAGTGGTGGATGTTGATGCTATTTCTGCTGTTATATCTGTATTTATTTGTGCTGCTGCTGTATCTGATGGTGCCGGCTCAGTTGTTGTTGTAGTGATGGGTGTTGATGTTTGTTCTGCTATTGTTTCAATAGCTGTTGGTGCTGTTGTTGTTGTAGTGATGGGTGTTGATGTTTGAACAGCTATTGCAACAGTAGCTGTTGTTTCAGTTGCAGTGTCTGATGGTGTCGTTTCTGTTGTTGTAGTGTAGGATGTTTGTTCTGCTATAGTTTCAGTAGCTGTTGGTTCTGTTAATATGTCTGACGGTGTCAGTTGTGTTGTTGTACTACTGGATGTTGTTGTTTGTTCTGCTGTTGCATCAGTAGCTGTAGTTTCTGTTGCTGCGTCAGATAGTGTAAGTTCTGTTGTTGTAGTGGTGAATGTTGATATTTGTTCTGCTATTGTATCGGTAGATGTTGTTTCCGTTGCTGTGTCTGATGGTGTCGGTTCTGTTGTTGTTGTGGTGGATGTTGCTGTTTGTTCTACTATTGTATCAGTAGCTGTTATTTCTGTTGATTTGTCGGATGGTGTAGTTTCTTTTGTTGTAATAGTGGATGTTGATGTTTGTTCTGTTACTGTATCGGTAGCTGTTGGGTCTATTGTTGTGACTGCTTCTGTTGGTTCTGTTGTTGTAGTGGTGGATGTTGATGTTATTTCTGCTGTTATATCTGTATTTATTTGTGCTGCTGCTGTATCTGATGGTGCCGGCTCAGTTGTTGTTGTAGTGATGGGTGTTGATGTTTGTTCTGCTATTGTTTCAATAGCTGTTGGTGCTGTTGTTGTTGTAGTGATGGGTGTTGATGTTTGAACAGCTATTGCAACAGTAGCTGTTGTTTCAGTTGCAGTATCTGATGGTGTCGTTTCTGTTGTTGTAGTGTAGGATGTTTGTTCTGCTATAGTTTCAGTAGCTGTTGGTTCTGTTAATATGTCTGACGGTGTCAGTTGTGTTGTTGTACTACTGGATGTTATTGTTTGTTCTGCTGTGGCATCAGTAGCTGTAGTTTCTGTTGCTGCGTCAGATAGTGTAAGTTCTGTTGTTGTAGTGGTGAATGTTGATATTTGTTCTGCTATTCTGTCGGTAGATGTTGTTTCCGTTGCAGTGTCTGATGGTGTCGTTTCTGTTGTTGTAGTGTAGGATGTTTGTTCTGCTATAGTTTCAGTAGCTGTTGGTTCTGTTAATATGTCTGTCGGTGTCAGTTGTGTTGTTGTACTACTGGATGTTGTTGTTTGTTCTGCTGTTGCATCAGTAGCTGTAGTTTCTGTTGCTGCGTCAGATAGTGTAAGTTCTGTTGTTGTAGTGGTGAATGTTGATATTTGTTCTGCTATTGTATCGGTAGATGTTGTTTCCGTTGCTGTGTCTGATGGTGTCGGTTCTGTTGTTGTTGTGGTGGATGTTGCTGTTTGTTCTACTATTGTATCAGTAGCTGTTATTTCTGTTGATTTGTCGGATGGTGTAGTTTCTTTTGTTGTAATAGTGGATGTTGATGTTTGTTCTGTTACTGTATCGGTAGCTGTTGGGTCTATTGTTGTGACTGCTTCTGTTGGTTCTGTTGTTGTAGTGGTGGATGTTGATGTTATTTCTGCTGTTATATCTGTATTTATTTGTGCTGCTGCTGTATCTGATGGTGCCGGCTCAGTTGTTGTTGTAGTGATGGGTGTTGATGTTTGTTCCGCTATTGTTTCAATAGCTGTTGGTGCTGTTGTTGTTGTAGTGATGGGTGTTGATGTTTGAACAGCTATTGCAACAGTAGCTGTTGTTTCAGTTGCAGTATCTGATGGTGTCGTTTCTGTTGTTGTAGTGTAGGATGTTTGTTCTGCTATAGTTTCAGTAGCTGTTGGTTCTGTTAATATGTCTGACGGTGTCAGTTGTGTTGTTGTACTACTGGATGTTATTGTTTGTTCTGCTGTGGCATCAGTAGCTGTAGTTTCTGTTGCTGCGTCAGATAGTGTAAGTTCTGTTGTTGTAGTGGTGAATGTTGATATTTGTTCTGCTATTCTGTCGGTAGATGTTGTTTCCGTTGCAGTGTCTGATGGTGTCGTTTCTGTTGTTGTAGTGTAGGATGTTTGTTCTGCTATAGTTTCAGTAGCTGTTGGTTCTGTTAATATGTCTGTCGGTGTCAGTTGTGTTGTTGTACTACTGGATGTTGTTGTTTGTTCTGCTGTTGCATCAGTAGCTGTAGTTTCTGTTGCTGCGTCAGATAGTGTAAGTTCTGTTGTTGTAGTGGTGAATGTTGATATTTGTTCTGCTATTGTATCGGTAGATGTTGTTTCCGTTGCTGTGTCTGATGGTGTCGGTTCTGTTGTTGTTGTGGTGGATGTTGCTGTTTGTTCTACTATTGTATCAGTAGCTGTTATTTCTGTTGATTTGTCGGATGGTGTAGTTTCTTTTGTTGTAATAGTGGATGTTGATGTTTGTTCTGTTACTGTATCGGTAGCTGTTGGTTCTATTGTTGTGACTGCTTCTGTTGGTTCTGTTGTTGTAGTGGTGGATGTTGATGTTATTTCTGCTGTTATATCTGTATTTATTTGCGCTGCTGCTGTATCTGATGGTGCCGGCTCAGTTGTTGTTGTAGTGATGGGTGTTGATGTTTGTTCTGCTATTGTTTCAATAGCTGTTGGTGCTGTTGTTGTTGTTGTAGTGATGGGTGTTGATGTTTGAACAGCTATTGCAACAGTAGCTGTTGTTTCAGTTGCAGTGTCTGATGGTGTCGTTTCTGTTGTTGTAGTGTAGGATGTTTGTTCTGCTATAGTTTCAGTAGCTGTTGGTTCTGTTAATATGTCTGACGGTGTCAGTTGTGTTGTTGTACTACTGGATGTTGTTGTTTGTTCTGCTGTTGCATCAGTAGCTGTAGTTTCTGTTGCTGCGTCAGATAGTGTAAGTTCTGTTGTTGTAGTGGTGAATGTTGATATTTGTTCTGCTATTGTATCGGTAGATGTTGTTTCCGTTGCTGTGTCTGATGGTGTCGGTTCTGTTGTTGTTGTGGTGGATGTTGCTGTTTGTTCTACTATTGTATCAGTAGCTGTTATTTCTGTTGATTTGTCGGATGGTGTAGTTTCTGTTGTTGTAATAGTGGATGTTGATGTTTGTTCTGTTACTGTATCGGTAGCTGTTGGTTCTATTGTTGTGACTGCTTCTGTTGGTTCTGTTGTTGTAGTGGTGGATGTTGATGTTATTTCTGCTGTTATATCTGTATTTATTTGTGCTGCTGCTGTATCTGATGGTGCCGGCTCAGTTGTTGTTGTAGTGATGGGTGTTGATGTTTGTTCTGCTATTGTTTCAATAGCTGTTGGTGCTGTTGTTGTTGTAGTGATGGGTGTTGATGTTTGAACAGCTATTGCAACAGTAGCTGTTGTTTCAGTTGCAGTGTCTGATGGTGTCGTTTCTGTTGTTGTAGTGTAGGATGTTTGTTCTGCTATAGTTTCAGTAGCTGTTGGTTCTGTTAATATGTCTGACGGTGTCAGTTGTGTTGTTGTACTACTGGATGTTGTTGTTTGTTCTGCTGTTGCATCAGTAGCTGTAGTTTCTGTTGCTGCGTCAGATAGTGTAAGTTCTGTTGTTGTAGTGGTGAATGTTGATATTTGTTCTGCTATTGTATCGGTAGATGTTGTTTCCGTTGCTGTGTCTGATGGTGTCGGTTCTGTTGTTGTTGTGGTGGATGTTGCTGTTTGTTCTACTATTGTATCAGTAGCTGTTATTTCTGTTGATTTGTCGGATGGTGTAGTTTCTTTTGTTGTAATAGTGGATGTTGATGTTTGTTCTGTTACTGTATCGGTAGCTGTTGGTTCTATTGTTGTGACTGCTTCTGTTGGTTCTGTTGTTGTAGTGGTGGATGTTGATGTTATTTCTGCTGTTATATCTGTATTTATTTGTGCTGCTGCTGTATCTGATGGTGCCGGCTCAGTTGTTGTTGTAGTGATGGGTGTTGATGTTTGTTCTGCTATTGTTTCAATAGCTGTTGGTGCTGTTGTTGTTGTAGTGATGGGTGTTGATGTTTGAACAGCTATTGCAACAGTAGCTGTTGTTTCAGTTGCAGTGTCTGATGGTGTCGTTTCTGTTGTTGTAGTGTAGGATGTTTGTTCTGCTATAGTTTCAGTAGCTGTTGGTTCTGTTAATATGTCTGACGGTGTCAGTTGTGTTGTTGTACTACTGGATGTTATTGTTTGTTCTGCTGTTGCATCAATAGCTGTAGTTTCTGTTGCTGCGTCAGATAGTGTAAGTTCTGTTGTTGTAGTGGTGAATGTTGATATGTGTTCTGCTATTGTATCGGTAGATGTTGTTTCCGTTGCAGTGTCTGATGGTGTCGTTTCTGTTGTTGTAGTGTAGGATGTTTGTTCTGCTATAGTTTCAGTAGCTGTTGGTACTGTTAATATGTCTGACGGTGTCAGTTGTGTTGTTGTACTACTGGATGTTGTTGTTTGTTCTGCTGTTGCATCAGTAGCTGTAGTTTCTGTTGCTGCGTCAGATAGTGTAAGTTCTGTTGTTGTAGTGGTGAATGTTGATATTTGTTCTGCTATTGTATCGGTAGATGTTGTTTCCGTTGCTGTGTCTGATGGTGTCGGTTCTGTTGTTGTTGTGGTGGATGTTGCTGTTTGTTCTACTATTGTATCAGTAGCTGTTATTTCTGTTGATTTGTCGGATGGTGTAGTTTCTTTTGTTGTAATAGTGGATGTTGATGTTTGTTCTGTTACTGTATCGGTAGCTGTTGGTTCTATTGTTGTGACTGCTTCTGTTGGTTCTGTTGTTGTAGTGGTGGATGGTGATGTTATTTCTGCTGTTATATCTGTATTTATTTGTGCTGCTGCTGTATCTAATGGTGCCGGCTCAGTTGTTGTTGTAGTGATGGGTGTTGATGTTTGTTCTGCTATTGTTTCAATAGCTGTTGGTGCTGTTGTTGTTGTAGTGATGGGTGTTGATGTTTGAACAGCTATTGCATCAGTAGCTGTAGTTTCTGTTGCTGTGTCAGATGGTGTAAGTTCATTACTTAGTGCTGATGATGTTGTATCTAGTTGCGAACTGATAGAAGTATCAGTGTCAGCCATCAATCGTCCATGCAACAGTTGAAACAATAACAGCAATACGACGTAGAGCTCCATGCTTTAGACAATTTATTTGTTTAAACGTTTGCTTTTTTTCCCTACATCACAATCTTGATGTCTATACTCAGTGAGATGTGTTAGGCTATCCTAAATCTTCGCCTATTAAAATTGCTTGATTAATGGAAAAATAAAATGATTTCCACGTGCAAACTTTTCACAACAAATCAAATTTATTTAAATCAATCATAACACTATGAGTGAATGATCAGCTCTGATCTGAAGATAATTCTATTCGATTATTGTAATTTATATTGAAATAGCTGCAACAAATATCGAATGACAGGCAAAGAAAAATAAAAAAAACATTATTTACTTAGTTTTACTGGATTATATCAACTTCTAGAGATACTTTTTCGAGAAAAAACATGAAATACGCATGAATAGTCAATGTAATCAGACTAAATTTAAAAAAAAAATATTTTTAAAAATATTGCAAGCAATAGAAGTATAGTTACATTTATAAAAATTATTTGGGAACCATCGATTACACTCATTTTCATATTTTTGTAGTGAATATAAGCGGTTGAAAAGCCATTTTGATTTATTTTATCAATTCAAATAGCTTTTAGAAAAAACCGCCCTAAACCTCTCCATTGAAATCAACCAGATCGGCCAAGGAAAGTAAAGCAATGAAAGTAACAACAATTGTTTTCCATGGTAAAAGACACTAAATCGGCCCTAGTAGTTAATTTACATTAAATAATATGACACCTCTTATCACCACGACACTCAGACTCTACTAAACCAAATTATAAATAACAGTGTTTGTTATATTACTATTATATTACTAGTAATTATTTGATTGACTTTACTACCGATTGAACTCACCAGTGGTACGAGAGGGGAATTAGTAAAGTATGGCTAATTTTTTTGTCTTAATTTTTGGTTTTCAATTAAGTTTGCTGCAATATTAAAATAAACTGCATATGACTATATGAACATTTTTAATTTTTGTTTCTTGAAATAATGGTATGTATTTTCAAGAACTAGTGTATGTGTATATATAATATATATGATGTATATATATATATATATATATATATATATATATATATATATATATATATATATATATATATTGAACACATGATTTTTCAGATTAATATTGTTTATAGAGAAGACTTACCCAATTTATTTCTTACTTGTGATCATAACCTTATTACACTAAAACGCTACAAAATCAACTACTTTAAAAACCTTAATAATTTACACACATAAATTGTGTAGTCCTGTGTATCGTGGAATCACCAACAATTAACGCAAGCCTTCATCTGTATCGGCTCGAACATTATTCCCAGACCAGCACAATAACTAAATCCGCAAATTTTGTATTTTGTTTTATAAACATCCCCCGCCTTCTCAGTGACTGTTCCGTGTAAACTGTCCCCTCATCTCGTCATTCAGTCTAATGTTACGTTTCGATGCTTATCTAAACTATCAGTAATTAAACTATTTGGTTTCAATCGTTTGATTTTAGAATAGAGACTGTTTCTTTGAATAATTACAGAGCGCTACGGTCGTGAAACTAGTCGATGTTCAATTATTTAGATATTTTTTTAAAAGAATCAGCGAAGCAGAGAGTACATTTCGGTCATTTCCCACTTAAAAATCAAATCACCAATCTTGATGTTTTACTTTAGTTAATATTTTAGTGCCCCAAAACAGTATCATACATCTTACGCCTACGCTTTTTCTTGACTTATCACCCACATACAGCTAAAGACGCTCACATACAAACACAAAAATAAATAAATAAATAAATATATAAATATATATATATATATATATAAATAAATAAATAAATATATATATATATATATATATATATATATATATATATATATATATATATATATATATATATATATATATATATATATATATATATATATGAATTCATGTGAAATGATTTAAGACAAAATACCATAGTCAAAGTATAACTGGACAACATTTCTTAAAGACAAAAGAGCTCAGAGACAAAAGATAGGATCAAATATCTCAGGAGATCATATCTGAAGGCAAAATACTTCCTGGTCAAAATATCTGAAGGCAAAATACTTCCTGGTCAAAATATCTGAGGGCAAAATACCTCATGGTCAAAATATCTGAGGGCAAAATATCTCCTCGTCAAAATATCTACAGTAACTACCATCATCTTTTACAAAACGCCGGTATAATGAATAGTTTTTTTCATATCACATGTTGCATAAATTATTCATTTTCGAAGTATAATTAGGATTATAATGTTCGTAGTTTTAACTGACAATTAGATTGATCGGTGTTATTAGCAACCAATGTTTGATTTTGTAGGTTGGCTTGCCAATTGTGAGATCACTGACCATCTCAGGTGGACAAATTTGTTCGAAGAGATATTTCTAATCTAGTAATGGAAGGATAACGAAGACACCTCATCACGATATGTGTCTGTTCACAAGCAAGGAAATCGCCCACTTACATGGCAGAGAAAAAAAAGCGCCATCCGTTAAAAAAAAACCATTAAAATATTAAACAACTATCACGACAGTCAAAACGTTATCTATGTCACGCTTGAGTGGGCAGGAGATGAATGTTTGTTTACTTTTACACGACAGGTTTCGTTGTGGAGTAGTTATTTTTGTGAGCACCCAAGTAAAGCCGTATTAATAGTGAAGACCCAGCGATTGCAAATAAAACAATGGTTTTTATAGACTGATGCTTATCACTCAATTACTTTTTTTAAAAGTAGCTCACGTATTTTATATAGTGAATATTTTTTCCGGAATAATTTGCTTTTAACAATTTTAAATTCCTTTTAAATAAAAAAAAAATATCACCCTGGCTTTATTTTTCAATTTTAAAATGAAATCAGTAAAAACCCCGAGTAGATGATGCTCAAAATCTTGAGTCGGCAGTCCATCTAGGACATAAATCTCCAAAATATACCTAGGATGGCTACAGGACATTACCCCCCCCCCCCCAAACGTCAATTACTCCCCGGATTTACCCCCCTAACCCTAACTTTAACCTAACCCTAGCTTTACCTTATGCTGTGTTCCGTAGGTGGGGGGGAGGGGTAATATCCTACTGGGCGGGGGGTAATTGACAAGTGGGTAATAAATCCGGGGGGTAATGTCGGGGGGGGGGAATGTCCGTGGGTTGACGGGGGGGGTGATGCCCTGTTCCCAACCATGGTATATTTGTCTTAACATATTTTTTTCCCTAGATATTTTGTATATGACATCATTTATTCTTATACATTTAGTCTGCGATATTGTGTAGGTCAACACTTCATCTGGAGGAATTGTGTGTCCAGCTGTTAGTGTCACCCTCAAAAGATGTTTTTTGTGTCGGGATTTTAGGCCGACACTTCAAGAATTAATTGCATGTAGGGGTTGAAGGTGAAACTTTATCAGGGTGATTTTTGGGATTAAGGATATAATATGAAACTATATGAGGGTACTTTGGGATTAAGGATAAAATATGAAACTGTATCAGTGTGATTTTTGTGATTAAGGATAAAAGAGGATATTTTTGGGATTAAGGATAAAATATGAAACTATACGAGGGTATTTTGGGATTAAGGATAAAATATGAAACTGTATCAGTGTGATTTTTGTGATTAAGGATAAAAGAGGATATTTTTGGGATTAAGGATAAAATATGAAACTATATGAGGGT
This sequence comes from Physella acuta, assembly GCF_028476545.2. Lineage (NCBI taxonomy): Eukaryota > Metazoa > Mollusca > Gastropoda > Physidae > Physella > Physella acuta. The sequence continues at coordinate 154,220 of NW_026732788.1, forward strand.
ATTTTTGTGATTAAGGATAAAATATGAAACTATTTGAGGGTATTTTTAGGATAAGGATAAAATATGAAACTGTATCAGTGTGATTTTTGTGATTAAGGATAAAAGATATGAGCTAAACAGCCCAAACAAAATATCTCAGGAGAATTAAAATCTTACAGTGTTCAAAAAAATATTGGTCGATTGAACACATTGTTTAATTACAATGAATGACTCATTTCCTAAGTCTCATTAGCGATCCATTACCTAAATTACCATTAGTGACCTACACACTCCCCACACAATAAACGTATATAACAAACTCACCCTACACCAAACGTACACACACACACACACAGACACACACACACACATAGCTCAAGATACCTGACAACGCCATTTTGATATTTCTGTTTACTATGTGTTTAGAAACTCGTATAACATTACTTCAGCCAATTGATCAACATTGGAAAGGTTGAGACCAAACAAATCGGATATTGGTTTTCAAATTAAAATATATATTTTGTTTTCTTCGATTAGCAGCATTCACGGCAAAAAAATCATCTTTTCGCTTTGCCAGGAGTTTGCCTAATCGTCCTAGCCACGACTAAAATACGCCAATCATCTTGTCCGAGTCCTTTATGTATTCCCAATAAAGCGGCAGGCCTGCGTATTACGTCCAGATTCCATCGCCTTTGCCGGATTTGAGAAATTCTTCACGAAGATTTAAGCCGTTTCAACATACGGCAGACGTAGGGTGTGTGGATTGTGGAATTATCCAGGAAATTCAATGAGTTTTTATCGCTCCTTGTGGGGTGTGTTAATAATCTTTCGTTTCGTATTTTCAAGAGAGTGACAAGCGCGGTGTTAAAATAGCGCCGGGATTTCCCGTTTCCTGAAATAGCGCTGGACAACGTCGGGTTAAATATTAACCGATCACAGTAGACGTTAGGGTTAAGATACCCGTTTATCACAGGTTGTTTAGGGTTATGGTTGTTGTCGTTCCAATCAATGACATCCTGTTCGCTTTCTTCATCAACTCGCAGAGAAGCAGACGTCTCCCCCACCCCCCAGGGGCATGCGGGCACGTCACAGCTGCAGTTGTTGTTGCCACAGGAGTTGGACCAAGAGGTGTTGTAGAGGGCGGGGTAACCGCACGTGTTGCAGTCCAGCGGCTTGGCAGCGGTCATCATCAGGAGGTTGTGACACTTATCCACAACACACTTGAAGTTATCTGCCTCGGCTTTCGTCTGGAAGGATATGAGGAACTCGTCCACGACGGTACCTCTGGGGAACACAGTGGGGAACATTGTTTCATGTAAGGAATACGTTGGGGAACACGATGGGGAACACAGTGGGGAACATTGTTATATATCGGAACATGATGGGGAACAAATAAGGTACACGGTGGGGAACAGTGTGGGGAACATTGTTACATATCAGAAACACGATGGGGAACAAACTGTGGGGAACATTGTTATAAGACAGGAACACGATGGGGAACACAGTGGGGAACATTGTTACATATCATGTACACGACGGTACCTCTGGTGAGCACTGTGGGGAACATTGTTACATATCAGGAACATGATGGGAAACAGTATGGGGACATTGTTATATATCAGGAAGACTGTTCCTCTGGGGAACAGTATGGGGAATATTGCTACATATCAGGTACATGACAGTTCCTCTTGGGAACAGAGAACAGTGAAAGCGGGGGATATTATATGAGGAACTCGTCTCAGACCTTCCCTCTAGAACAGTGCCGCTTGACTTACTTTGGAGGTACCGAACTCCATCAGTTTTACATGCGCGTTCACACGATCCTTTGTAAGATAGCTAAAATTATTTTAAACATGGCTATCTTCCTTACTGTTACACAGCTTGAATTATAAAGCTTATATGCTATGCTTCTTATTTTGTAAATATAAGGTAATGGGTAATTTTGCCGATTATTTTACTGTTAAGTGCTTTATGGTTATATCATTTGATATCACTGTGCTAAACAGATCAAAATAGGATTGCCATTTATATGAATGAAACTTTGCTTATACCTTAAACAATAGTAAAATCTGATTTATGAAGATGGATTTTTAAGAATCTGTTTCATAGAGTATAAAGATGATATTTAAAGTATTTATCTAAATTTAAGATGAAGCAGAATACATAATTAGCGAAGAAAAAAAAACTTGAATTTTTAAACATTATAATGAAAGAAATTGTTTTATCAGTTACAATATATATATATATATATATATATATATATATATATATATATATATATATATATATATATATATATATAATTTAAAAAATCCAGGACGAGTGGCCGTTTACTTACTTCTCACCGCTACAGATGGTGTTGTAGATAAACCCGTGCTGTGTGCGCGGGGCGCGCTCAAAGATGGTGTCTCGCCGTATGTAGTGGTGAGTACAGCCCGCACGGCAGCCGCTCTCAAAGACTAGACTGAAGCCCATGCCGTTAGAGCACTGAGTCACCTTGACAAATCCCTGCTGCATCTCTAGCCAAGTCTGGGGGAGATCAAGGCAATGGTTCTAGAACATTTCAGTAGTACTAGAACATTTCAATAGTACTAGAACATTTGGTCAGTTCTAGAACATTTGGTCAGTTCTAGAACATTTCAGTAGTACTAGAACATTTGGTCAGTTCTAGAACATTTGGTCAGTTCTAGAACATTTCAATAGTACTAGAACATTTCAATAGTACTATAACATTTGAATAGTACTGGAACATTTCAAAAGTACCAGAACATTTAGTCAGTTCTAGAACATTTGAATAGTACTGGGACATTTCAATAGTACTGAAACATTTGAATAGTACTGGAACATTTCAAAAGTACTAGAAAATTTAGTCAGTTCTAGAACATTTGAATAGTACTGCAACATTTCAATAGTACTAGAACATTTGGTCAGTTCTAGAACATTTGAATAGTACTGGAACATTTCAATAGTACTGGAACATTTGGTCAGTTCTAGAACATTTCAATAGTACTAGAACATTCGACTAGTTCTAGAACATTTGAATAGTACTAGAACATTTGGTCAGTTCTAGAACATTTGGTCAGTTCTAGAACATTTCAATAGTACTAGAACATTTCAATAGTACTAGAACATTTCAGTAGTACTGGAACATTTGGTCAGTTCTAGAACATTTGGTCAGTTCTAGAACATTTGGTCAGTTCTAGAACATTTCAGTAGTACTAGAACATTTCAGTAGTACTGGAACATTTGGTCAGTTCTAGAACATTTGGTCAGTTCTAGAAAATTTCAATAGTACTAGAACATTTCAGTAGTACTAGAACATTTGGTCAGTTCTAGAACATTTGGTCAGTTCTAGAACATTTGGTCAGTTCTAGAACATTTCAGTAGTACTAGAACATTTCAGTAGTACTGGAACATTTGGTCAGTTCCAGAACATTTGGTCAGTTCTAGAACATTTGGTCAGTTCTAGAACATTTCAATAGTACTAGAACATTTCAATAGTACTAGAACATTCGGTCAGTTCTAGAACATTTCAATAGTACTAGAACATTTCAATAGTACTAGAACATTTCAATAGTACTAGAACATTCGGTCAGTTCTAGAACATTTCAATAGTACTGGAACATTTGGTCAGTTCTAGAACATTTCAATAGTACTAGAACATTTCATAGTACTAGAACATTTGGTCAGTTCTAGAACATTTCAATAGTACTAGAACATTTCATAGTACTAGAACATTTGGTCAGTTCTAGAACATTTCAATGGTACTAGAACATTTCATAGTACTAGAACATTTGGTCAGTTCTAGAACATTTCAATAGTACTAGAACATTTCATAGTACTAGAACATTTGGTCAGTTCTAGAACATTTCAATAGTACTAGAACATTTCATAGTACTAGAACATTTGGTCAGTTCTAGAACATTTCAATAGTACTAGAACATTTCATAGTACTAGAACTTTGGTCAGTTCTAGAACATTTCAATAGTACTAGAACATTTCATAGTACTAGAACATTTGGTCAGTTCTAGAACATTTGGTCAGTTCTAGAACATTTGGTCAGTTCTAGAACATTTCAGTAGTACTAGAACATTTCATAGTACTAGAACATTTGGTCAGTTCTAGAACATTTCAATAGTACTAGAACATTTCATAGTACTGGAACATTTCAGGGATTGGGCAAATATTAGGACAGAGGTTAGAGTTCGGATACATACAAAACGTAGAATCAAACGCTTTATAGTTTGGTCACATTCTTATAAACAGATTGCAGGTCTTAAGATATCACAAGTGTTTGGGGGAGGTATAGTAGCTACAACATAGCTTTGAAAATATTAAAATGTTAAAACACCAATCAAAAACAGACTCACCTTGTCCTTAGAGGCGCACCAAACAAGACACAAAAACAAACTCACCCTGTCCTTAGAGAAGCGCACCAAACAAGACACAAAAACAGACTCACCTTGTCCTTAGAGAGGCGCACCAAACAAGACACAAAAACAGACTCACCTTGTCCTTAGAGAGGCGCACCAAACAAGACACAAAAACAGACTCACCCTGTCCTTAGAGAGGCGCACCAAACAAGACACAAAAACAGACTCACCCTGTCCTTAGAGAGGCGCACCAAACAAGACACAAAAACAAACTCACCCTGTCCTTAGAGAGGCGCACCAAACAAGACACAAAAACAGACTCACCTTGTCCTTAGAGAGGCGCACCAAACAAGACACAAAAACAGACTCACCCTGTCCTTAGAGAGGCGCACCAAACAAGACACAAAAACAGACTCACCCTGTCCTTAGGCGCACCAAACAAGACACAAAAACAGACTCACCCTGTCCTAAGGCGCATCAAACAAGACACAAAAACAGACTCACCCTGTCAGAGGCGCACCAAACAAGCCACAAAAACAGACTCACCCTGTCCTAAGGCGCACCAAACAAGACATCAAAAACAGACTCACCCTGTCCTTAGAGAGGCGCACCAAACAAGCCACAGAGCTGAAGAGAGTTTTCTCTATGGCGTTCTCATAAGCGTAGGGGTCGTACACTAGATCCGCGTTGATGGCGCAGCCCATGTTCTTGGTGGGGCTGGAACAAGGCGGTGGCTGACTGCTCCTCTGGGAGTTGTTCATCCCGCAGGAGTATCCGGACGGTCCGGCATCACACGGCGGCCGGCTCATCATTGGTGCCGGAGCGTTGATTGGGACGCCGGGTGCGGGACAGGGAACGAATCCACCTACGATAGGCCAGGGCGTGAATCGCGGGGAACTGCAGCAGGACTGGGTGAACTTGTCGGCTGCGAGGGGGTCGATCATGGCGGTGGGGAAGTTCGGGGGGCAGGAGGCGCACTGGCCGGTGCCGAGCAGCGTGTTGGCTGTCGCGCTGGACACGCAGTCGATGTTGTGGAAGGCGCAGCGGACCGTGTCCAGCACGATGCGGAACCGGTGGGCCTGGTAGGGGTCGCAGAAGACAACCTGGGCCACGTCCACCTTGTCCTGGGCGCCTGTGGAGGGGAGGGGGGGTCAAGTTGTTGGAATAGTAGGTCAACTCGGTAAAATTGTAGGGGAGGAGTAAAGTTGTTGAAATAGTAGGTCGACTCGTTAAAATTGTAGGGGAGGGGGGTCAAGTTGTTGAAATAGTAGGTCAATTAAATGTAGAGGGGGTCAGCTTGTTAAAATAGTAGGTCAACTAAATGTGGAGGGGAGGGGTCAAGTTGTTGGAATAGTAGGTCAACTCGTTAAATTTGTAGGGGAGGGGGGTCAAGTTGTTGAAATAGTAGGTCAATTAAATGTAGAGGGGGTCAGCTTGTTAAAATAGTAGGTCAACTAAATGTGGAGGGGAGGGGTCAAGTTGTTGGAATAGCAGGTCAACTCGTTAAAATTGTAGGGGAGGGGGTCAAGTTGTTGAAATAGTAGGTCAATTAAATGTGGAGGGGAGGGGTCAGCTTATTAATATAGTAGGTCAATTAAATGTGGAGGGGGGGGGGGTCAAGTTATTGGAATATTAGGTCAATTAAATGTGGAGGGGAGGGGTCAAGTTGTTGGAATAGTAGGTCAATTAAATGTGGAGGGGAGGGGTCAGCTTGTTAATATATTAGGTCAATTAAATGTGGAAGGGGGGGGGTCAAGTTATTGGAATAGTAGGTCAACTCGTTAAAATAGTAGGTCAACTTAATGTAGAGGGAGGGGGGGTCAGCTCGTTTAAAAAGTAGATTAATTTAATGTGGACGGGAGGGGGTCAAGTTGTTGAAACTGTAGGTAAAATTGTTAAAATACTTTGTCAATTAAATTTGGAGGGGAGGGGGGGGGGGGGCAACTTGTTAAAATTGTTGGAGGTCAAGTTGTTAAAAAATCGTAGGTCAACTAAATGTGGAGATCAACTCGTAAAAATAGCAGGTCAGCCAAATGTCGAAGTAAAGCGGTCAAGTCGTGAAATAGAAGAAGGTCAACAGTTCAATTCGATACCACCCAGTCGAGTATGATAAAGGTTGGGGTTTCGATATATTTATGGGCGATATTATCGATTCGATTACTGCAGTACAGCCGATGAAAATGTCGGGGTGTTTATAAATGTATTACGAAACCTAAACCTTTTTTAAAATAGTTGTTTCGTTGATGCCGATTTAAATGCCATTATATTCTATCTGTATACTGTATACAAACGCCGGCTGGGAAAAAGAAATAAAAGGTTAGCACGTCTCCTAGGCGAGGCCATAACACTAGCTCTGATTATAATCATAAACCTGACCCTAACTCTAGTCCTCATCCTAATCCTAGTTGATCCTAACGCTAGCCATAATCCAGTGTTTCTTCCAGCCTTTTTCCGCGGGTGCGGACACTGGTAAAAGTAGATCTAGATCTATATGTTTTCTATATAAATTCATTTCGTTCGAGGGGGGTGAGGGGTTTAGACTCCTGGGGTTTATGCCTGGAAGAAACTCTGACCCTAACTTTAGCCCTAAGCCTAATCCTAGCCGTGACTTAAAGCTAACGCATGCCCTTAACCTAATCAGTCCTAATCCTAACCATAAAACTGACCCTAATTGCACCTCCGGCCAAAACCCTAGCCCAATCCTAATCATAGCTCCAACCCTAACTGCCGTACACGCAGAATAAAAGTGACAATATCTATAGAATAATGTCACGGAACCTAATGTTTTGGATCCTGTTTAACTCAGTAACTAATGTATTTAAAAATAAATACTTGTCTAGTACTCAGTACTGTTGTATTTATTAAAGAACATCAAATGAAAAACACAAAACCTTGTTTGGGGCTGAAGTAAAAGGTCTCGTAGGTACCGCTGCGCTACAGATTTGTTGTTACTTTTTTAAGGAAGTGACGTATTATGTTGGGAACTAAACTACATACGTAATCAAAAAAAGAGAAATTTTTTTCAGCACATTTTCATTTTGGAATACTCTCTGATTGAGTATACTCTCTGGAACAAGTTTTCTTTTCTAAATATAAAAACTAACATTAGAACTGTATACATCGTGGTTTACAAGATTTTCTAAGTAGATTTAGATCTATTTGTTTTAATTATAAAGGTTCTTTGATTCGTTTCGAGGAACTTTGACCACAGCGGGGTTTGACCATATGGGGTTTGACAGTAGGGGGTCGACCATAGGGGGTTTTACCATAGGGGTTTGACCATAGGGCCAATATAATTACGCCATTTTTAAATCCACGTTCAGTTAATCTTGACCATAAATGGACAAAGTGAAAGATGTAGACAAAACACCCGTGGTCAAATCAGCTGTGGTCAACGCTCTTTGATTCAAATCTCGCTTTTATCAACGTGTTGAATTTCGGAGTTAGTGTTTAGCTGTGCATGTTGTAAGAGAGATGGAATTTAAATGTTTTAAAGTTTAATTATTGCATTATGCTACTTCACATGACAAGAGTGAAGTAATATAAAATGGATGCATTCTCGGCAAATATTTCTGTTTATAGGGTTTGGACAACATGACTTTGACAGAGAGGACATGAGTGTAAATCAACGGACATGACTTGGGTACATAACACTTGACTTTGACGCATCAGATGTGACTGTAAAACAATATATATGACTAAGACACTACCAGCACATTACTTTCATCTTTTCCTTTCGACTGTTTAGACCCTTTCTGTGGAGGAGAATAAAGGGGAGAAAAGAAAATTGTCTCTGTTTTGTTCTAATAGTTTTTTTTTTAAATTTTAAAATAACTAAATGTTAGTATTTGACAAAATGATGCATACACGCATCTCATAGTTGGAAATTAAATTTGTTAAAACTGTGTCTAGTGCTATAAAAAAAAATTAGTAAAAAAGTGTTGGTTCTTTGGTTCTTTTATGACTTCTCTACATACTCAATGTAAATGTCACTTAACACACCATTTATCACCGAAACCCCATAGTACATCAACCAACAACATACCTGTCACAAATACACAACCTGTCACCAACTCAACATCTGTAACCAACACCCCATCTGTCACCAACACCCCACTTGTCACTAACACCCCATCTGTCACCAACCTTTGACCAACACCCCATCTGCCACCAACACCCCATCTGTCACCAACAACCCATCTGTCACCAACACCCCATCTGTCATCAACACCCCATCTGTCACCAACACACCATCTGTCATCAACACCCCATCTGTCACCAACCTGTCACCAACACCCCATCTGTCACCAACACCCCATCTGTCACCAACAACCCATCTGTCACCAACACCCCATCTGTCACCTACCTGTCACCAACACCACATCTGTCACCAACACCCCATCTGTCACCAACACCCCATCTGTCACCAACACCACATCTGTCACCAACACCCCATCTGTCACCAACCTGTCACCAACACCCCATCTATCACCAACCTGTCACCAACACCCCATCTGTCACCAACACCCCATCTGTCACCAACAACCCATCTGTCACCAACACCCCATCTGTCACCTACCTGTCACCAACACCACATCTGTCACCAACACCCCATCTGTCACCAACACCCCATCTGTCACCAACACCACATCTGTCACCAACACCCCATCTGTCACCAACACCCCATCTGTCACCAATCTGTCACCAACACCCCATCTGTCACCAACACCCCATCTGTCACCTACCTGTCACCAACACCCCATCTGTCACCAACACCCCATCTGTCACCAACACCCCATCTGTCACCACCACCCATCTGTCACCAACACCACACCTGTCACCAACACCCCATCTGTCACCAACCTGTCACCAACACCCCATCTGTCACCAACACCCCATCTGTCACCAACACCACATCTGTCACCAACACCCCATCTGTCACCAACACCCCATCTGTCACCAACACCCCATCTGTCACCAACCTGTCACCAACACCCATCTGTCACCAACACCCCATCTGTCACCAACACCCCATCTGTCATCAACACCCCATCTGTCACCAACACCCCATCTGTCACCAACACCCCATCTGTCACCTACCTGTCACCAACATCCTATCTGTCACCAACACCCCATCTGTCACCTATCTGTCACCAACACCCCATCTGTCACCAACCTGTCACCAACACCCATCTGTCACCAACACCCCATCTGTCACCAACACCCCATCTATCACCAACACCCCATCTGTCACCATAACCCCATCTATCACCAACACCCCATCTGTCACCAACACCCCATCTATCACCAACACCCCATCTGTCACCAACACCCCATCTGTCACCAACACCCCATCTGTCACCAACACCCCATCTGTCACCAACCTGTCACCAACACCCATCTGTCACCAACACCCCATCTGTCACCAACACCCATCTGTCACCAACACCCCATCTGTCACCAACACCCCATCTGTCACCAACACCCCATCTGTCACCAACACCCCATCTGTCACCAACATCCCATCTGTCACCAACATACCTGATCTTTATCCGACGTCGGCTTGTACACAATGGCGCTCCATGCCACACCAGCTGCTGAGGTTGAGCTTAAGTAGGTGATGGTGTGGATGTAGTGGGTAACGTACACCTGAAAACATAATCAGACGTATGTAAATATATGTCTCCCACACCCCCAAACATATTGAAACATATAGATCTACCTGCTAATATGATATGTGGCGCGTACCTGCAGACATTATGAAAGTATACCTGCACATATATGCCTGTAAAATATACTCTCATGAACCGACCCTCATACTTCATTAATTTACAAACCCCCAGATCAGATTGATAAGTCTACATTATCCATTAATCCATGTACTTCAATTATTCGACTACCTACCTAAATTAATTGTTCATCCTACCTTATTAATTATCCCACCAACGTCATTTACTGTCCCACGTGCCTGATTAATTCTACCTACCGGATTAATTTAGTTTCCATCTCAATGATTGGCCTAACTGGTTAATTGACCTAAGTATATAAATTATTCGCCTAATAACGTCATTGATTGTCTGCCTTTATAAATTGCAATACATACCTCATTCGTTGTCCCACCTAAATCGCTAATTGTTCTACCTCATTAATTTCCCACTCAACTCATTAATTGCCTCACCTACCTGATTAATTTCTCCACCTAACTCATTAATTACTTCATTAATTCTCCCACCTACCTCATTTATTGTCCCACCTACCCCATCAATTGCCCCACCCACCTCATTAATTGTCCCACCTTCCTCATTAACTGCTCTCCGTCCTCATAAATAGTCCTAATAAACTCATTAATTGTCCCACCTACCTCATTCATTGAGCCATCTCTCAATTAATTGAGCCACTTACCTCATTATTTGTTCCACCTACCTCATTAATTGTGCCACCTAACTCATTAATGACGTCATTAATTGCCCCACCTACCTCATTAAGCGGGGAGATCATCTGTACATATCCCAGCCTCTGGATGGCGTCGAGAATGACGCGGACTCCCCCTGCCACCCGCAGCCCGTTGGTGGTGACGTAACGTGCGCTCATCTGGTAGACGACCGTGCCCTTGGGGTTGAGATTGTCTAGAGGGGTGGGGTGGGGGGGGGGTCAGAGAGATCATGAATGGGTTGTCAAGGTGGATAGTGTGTGTGGGGGGGGGAGGGAGGGGGTGTTGATAAGGTCAGCATGACATCGCACTGTAAGCTTCAATACTTCTGTGTTATCAAGGTGGATAGTGTCTGTGTGTGTGTGTGGGGGGGGGGGGGGGGTTGATAAGGTCAGCTAGACATCGCACTGTAAGCTTCAATACTTCTGTGTTATCGTATAGCGAGAATTAAGGCGACATTAGCAGGTACATTTCAAGATTACTTCATTTCCGTTGTTCGTATGATATCATCAGACTGGTGTTGGGCAACGTCATATATTAAAGCGTCACTGAGATTTTGTGGAGATGACGTTATCGAGTCTGGTTCAGTGACCTCCGCGAGTCAACCACTGGATGACGTCAATGCGCGTATGCTCGAGTGACCACACCCCGTTGATGTTGAGATGACGTCATCGAGTCAGTGCTTAATTTAAAATTTTATCGTCAGGATTTCATCGTTCTCATACACAGTGTAAAGATTACTATTACTAACACAAGCTAATAATAGAAATATACTGCGCGACAATGACGTGTGATATTATCCTCAGGAAAAAATTGGTAGTAGCAGACAAAGGGCAAAGGGTAAAGATGGTACCTTGGTTGAAGTTGGCGTTGCTCATAGGGCGTCGTGGTGATGGGGCTCTCATATCACCCCTAGACATGCCTCCAGGTGAGGTGGTCTGTGTGATACACAGGTCATGTTAACACATCTAGGTCACATTTGTTTACACAAGTAGGTCAAACCTCAACAAAAACCAGGAGAGATTTAACACAAGTAAAGGTCAAATTTAACACAAGTAAAGGTCGAATTTAATTCAAGTAAAGGTCGAATTTAAGACAAGTAAAGGTCGAATTTAACACAAGTAAAGGTCAAATTTAAGACAAGTAAAGGTCGAATTTAAGAAAAGTAAAGGTCGAATTTAACACAAGTAAAGGTCGAATTTAACACAAAGGTCGAATTTAACACAAGTAAAGGTCGAATTTAAGACAAGTAAAGGTCGAATTTAACACAAGTAAAGGTCGAATTTAACACAAGAAAAGGTCGAATTTCAGCATGAACAGGTCAACTTTGAGCAAAACTACAGGTAACACACAACAGATCAAATGACAACACAAAACTGTAGGTTTGAGGCAACACAGCATCAATGGACTTAAACTTACCTTAGTTCTGCTTGATGATTGATGGATTTAAATTTACCTTAGTTCTGCTTGATGATTGATAGATTTAAACTTACCTTAGTTCTGCTTGATGATTGATGGATTTAAGCTTACCTTAGTTCTGCTTGATGATTGGTGGATTTAAACTTACCTCAGTTCTGCTTGATGATTGATGGATTTAAACTTACCTCAGTTCTGCTTGATGATTGATGGATTTAAACTTACCTTAGTTCTGCTTGATGATTGATGGATTTAAACTTACCTTAGTTCTGCTTGATGATTGATGGATTTAAGCTTACCTTAGTTCTGCTTGATGATTGGTGGATTTAAACTTACCTTAGTTCTGTTTGATGATTGATGGATTTAAACTTATCTTAGTTCTGCTTGATGATTAATGGATTTAAGCTTACCTCAGTTCTGCTTGATGATTGATGGATTTAAATTTGCCTTAGTTCTGCTTGATGATTGATGGATTTAAACTTACCTTAGTTCTGCTTGATGATTGATGGATTTAAACTTATCTTAGTTCTGCTTGATGATTGATGGATTTAAGCTTACCTTAGTTCTGCTTGATAATTGATGGATTTAAGCTTACCTTAGTTCTGCTTGATGATTGGTGGATTTAAACTTACCTCAGTTCTGCTTGATGATCGATGGATTTAAACTTACCTCACTTCTGCTTGATGATTGGTAGATTTAAACTTACCTTAGTTCTGCTTAATGATTGGTAGATTTAAACTTACCTTAGTTCTGCTTGATGATCGATGGATTTAAGCTTACCTTAGTTCTGCTTGATGATTGATGGATTTAAGCTTACCTTAGTTCTGCTTGATGAGCGATGGATTTAAACTTACCTTAGTTCTGCTTGATGATCGATGGATTTAAGCTTACCTTAGTTCTGCTTGATGATCGATGGATTTAAACTTACCTTAGTTCTGCTTGATGATTGATGGATTTAAGCTTACCTTAGTTCTGCTTGATGATTGGTGGATTTGAACTTACCTTAGTTCTGCTTGATGATTGATGGATTTAAGCTTACCTTAGTTCTTCTTGATGATCGATGGATTAAAACTTACCTTAGTTCAGCTTGATGATTGATGGATTTAAGCTTACCTTAGTTCTGCTTGATGATTGATGGATTTAATCTTACCTTAGTTCTGCTTGATGATGGGTAGATTTAAACTTACCTTAGTTCTGCTTGATGATGGATGGATTTAAACTTACCTTAGTTCTGCTTGATGATGGATGGATTTAAACTTACCTTAGTTCTGCTTGATGATTGATAGATTTAAACTTACCTTAGTTCTGCTTGATGATGGATGGATTTAAACTTACCTTAGTTCTGCTTGATGATTGGTGGATTTAAACTTACCTTAGTTCTGCTTGATGATTGATGGATTTAATCTTACCTTAGTTCTGCTTGATGATTGATGGATTTAAACTTACCTTAGTTCTGCTTGATGATGGGTAGATTTAAGCTTACCTTAGTTCTGCTTGATGATTGATGGATTTAAACTTACCTTAGTTCTGCTCGATGATGGATACAAGCCTGGAGAGGTTCGCTTTTCCTTTGGCACTCCAAAAGATTTACCAGCGTCGCTCCTTTGTGAACTCGGAGCATCCCCTTGCTGGGGTGAGGGTGAGTTAACCTTCGTCTTAGACCTCGACTCTTTGCCTTTTCTCTTTTTCTTGGCGCCCACGTCCCCTACAGCGCCGTACATGTCGGCAGTGGAGTACCTCGATGTGCCGCGTGGGAAATAGCAGTCGTTCAAGGAAAACAGTTCTCGGTGGGGGTGGTGGACGGAGGTCGGAGATCTCGACCCCACAGCCCGCGGACAGTCCTCGGAGGAGCGGTAGTCCGAAGTTGGTTTCCGCGCGTCATTTTCCGACCCTTCGGAATTGTTCTGCGAGTTTAGTCCCGACCCGTCGGATTTGAGTTGCGCGCATCGGGTGGTATAACTTGCCAGCGGGCTGGTTCTTTCTGGCTTTTTGTTCTTGCAGCCGCAGTCTTTGATTTGAGTTCTCTCCGGGTTTTCTGCCGAGTTGAGACTCTGTCGAGATTTCAAACCCGTCGTGGAGTTGAATTTGGAATCCGTTGGTGCCCTCAGCCGCTCTTGGAACAAACCGTCGTCTGCTTTACTAAATCCGACCGTGGAGGACTTGAGGTATGTATCCTTCGGACGATTTGTTGATTCCAGACAACCTTCACTGGGGAGTTTGGACTGGGAGTTTTTGTAGCTAGATCTTGTGGACAGGGAGTCGTCTACGATCTTTGAGGGTTCTTCCCTCCGGCCGTATGCAATCGCTTCATTCGAGGGTGTACGCGATCTTGGAGCCCCCGCTTCCATCCGCCGAATAGATTCATCAGGTCTGATAGACTTTTTAAGGTTTTCTTTTGATTTGTCGATCGCTGAAACCCCCCGTACATAATCACTGACGATTTGACTCCCGTCTCCGTGGAAGCCTGGTTTACTGTGGTAGGGGGTGGAATCCATCTTGGATAAGTCTCCAACGCGGCTTGATATTTCTTGCAGTTTATCCTGGCCACTGGGTTTTAACGACGGCCCCATCTTATCAGAGCTATTGAGCCGGCTTGTGAAGTTCTGAGCCGAGCCGGTCTCCGTCTGGACGTTGGAATCCTTCAAGATAATCACAGTGTTCTGGGACGCATGCTTCTGTGTGATGTCGCCAAGAGAGGCGGCCTGAGCGGTAAAAACCTCAGCGCACTGATCATTCAAAGCCTGTGTGGCGTACCCCTGAGGCGACCTCACCTCGTACAGCCCGTCTTTATCTACGGCCAACTCCTTCACCAAGCCGGTCTTTTGTGTCGAGAGATTACGAGCGCTGAGGCTTTGCCCTGCAAGATGGCTGCCGGTTCTCGTCTTCAACCTACTTGTGTCCACCCGCACCGGCTCGTTTTCTGCTAGGCTGCTGCTGAAGGTTCGAAACTCTCGCGAGTCTTTAGTCCTACGTCGGATGGAGTCAGGTATCTCTTTACAAGCAACTCGTGATGTGAAAGACTTGGGTCGTAGTTCCTTGTCGCTGCTCTTCCACGCCCTAACGTTCTGGCTCTCTGAAGACTCCTGTCGCGAGCTCTCGTAATCTTCATCAGAAAGAAAACGCTGGGTGTCGCTCATGGGCGGCTTTCTGGCCGTCAAGCTCTGCTCGACGCTTCGGCTTGCGAGTTTGTGTCGCGATGGGGAGACACAATCGGGGGATGTTCGTGATGCCCTCCTAGAGAACTGCTCAGTGCATGCTTCTTCCTCCTCTCCCAAAGGAGTCGTCCACGATCTTCGGTCCGGCAAAGTGCCGTGTAAGACAGGATTACTCAAAGACTGACGGCTACAGGGGTTGTCTGTGTTTCTAGCATACACGCGAGCAGTGCGGTCTTTATGTCGGGGAGGTTTGAACAGATCCGTTTGGATGTTGTCACAGGAATACGAACTGATTGTTCGGTGCCTTCTTGAGGGCAGATCACCTTTGCTGAGCTGGCTGGTATAATCCGGGCAGAACGTGTTCTTCAAACGAGATTGCGTTCTCTTTTGGTTGATCTCTGTGAGGTCGTCGCTGTCGCCTTCCCCAGCAAGGCCATCGGGGTCGCTGTACGATCCTGGGATCTCACCGCTCCGGTGCTTGCTGCGGGGAATAGCACCCGACCCCGACTTATAGGCACGGGCTGTGTCTTTGGCATAGTACGAAGACAGGGCAATAACGTCATTTGGCGCCTTTTTCGAACGGCGCGAATCTTCCTGGCGAAGACAGGATAATGATATTTTTACTGGCAGCTTTTCTCTGTTTAAGAAATCCGCGCATTCGACAGTACGCGACATTGCAATCGGGTTCTGCCTGGTGCTTCGCCACGGCGAACTTGCACGTTCGCCCTGATGTTCTTCTGAAGTGCACGCCTCGTCCTCGTACACCCGCCTCTGCTCTCTCTTTGGTTTCAAATCACATTTCGACCTAGACATGCTTGTCACCTCTGCACATCTGCTTGACTTTGGCAAGCTCCTATCGTCCCAGCTGCAATCATCATCCAAGCTCCTGTGTGGAACATATTTCTGGCGTTTGTCTTTCACGGAGTACAAACAATCATCCGTGTAAGGCCCAGGATCGAGTTTTTTCCCCACAGTTCTGGAAACTTCTCGCATTATGCACTGGCTTCCGATCTCGTCACCGTATTTCCGTGCTGTATCCAGCGGGTATTTTGATTCTTCTTTCTCTGCGCAACTTTTGCGTACCGGCATCTGCTGTGCGTCATCTCGCGTGAGACACCTCCGTGAGGTTTTGGCGCTCTTGTCCTTCTCGCACTTGAACGGTAGCTTATACAGCTTCCCACTCTCCCAGAAAAACATCCGGCCAGTCTCCAACGCTTCCTTGTTAAACACGCGTTGATCGTAGACCAACGAGCGCTTTTCTGGCTTGAAAATGTTGCCGTCGTACTTGGAGGACGTGCAGGTCATCCTGTCTGTTTTCTGGAGGCTGTCGGAGTACTGTGTCTCCTGCTCTTTCATCGTCTTCGTCTGTGACGACGACCAGGCGCTTCTGGTGTTCTCGGTGTTGTAGTTCTCAGAACTGTGGGTGTCTACGTGTCTGGTCTCATCCGACTCCTTGTTCTTCTGCCACTGATCCGCCTGACCACACGCCTCGTCTTCTCCGATATTCCTCTCCTCTTCGATCTTAGTCAACATGTGGTTGCTCAACGACGTCACCTTGCTGTACCGACCAGACAACTTCCTACAACTTCCCTTCTCCCGTACAGTCCGGGCCTGCACTTGTACATCTTTAGTGTCCATTGCCTCTTCTTCATGCACAAGGGAGGGTCTTTCTTGCGGGTTGTTCGAACGTGCTTTGAGTTTCTCACTCGAGCTAGTGATGGAGTGAACACTTGCCGTCCTGTGGACGGACTTAAAATCATCCCCAACGGTGCTGGATTCGATGTTTCTCGAGCGTGACCTCAATTTCGTGCCACTCTCTCGCGGTCCTACTTGAGCGGATCTATACACCTTGGGTTCGTTTTGGCATTCCTCGTTCCTCTTGTTGGTGACGTTTTTGGCGGGGATGTCCGTGTTGGAGCTGCAATGCCTTCTGGTGTTGGCAGGCGAGGTTTGGCCCGTGGGCTGCCCGGACATTGCCCTAGGGTACGCCCCGCTTGCCGAGTTGGCGCTGGAGCTCCGCGAAGAAAAACTGCGAGGCGACTCACGTGTGGCTACGCGATGCATGTTCGTCTCGGCGCTTTTGAATTCCGACTCTCGTCGCTCGTCGTCTTCGGGGTTTGTCGGTTTGTTCCGGCATTGTTCGGAAGTAGTTGGTTTATTTTCGTGAAGCGCCGGTTTGCCCTGTCTCCCAGTCTGTTGACCTTTACCCTTTGACCCCACTCGGCTTGACACATCTCGTTTATCCTCCTCAATCATCGTCTTCTCACATTCCGCACGGCTTGACGACGGTTGATGCAGATTCCCCTCCCGCCGACGGCTCTGCTCGGCTGTACTGGGCTGCTGCTGGCTGCCGAGACCACTATCCTGAGCCTGTGAACACTTCCGGTCGTCTCGCGGTTCCTGAAACTCTATACACTGAAGGAGGTTTCTGGCGTTCTGTGACGGTTTCGAACCTCTGTCTTCCGAGACAGTGTTGCCCCGAGATTCCCTCGACTCGCAGTGTCTGGAATAGTGCGAGTCCGCTGCCCTCGATGCGCCGTCGTTCGATTCTGCGCAGGTGTGTTTGGTGGGCGGTTCCTTCTCCAAACTTCCGGAGGACCTGGAGCAGGGTTCAGATTTCCGGTGTCCGGTATCGTAGGTTAGCCTTGATCCGACGTCTGATATTGCTCGGTCTTTTACCATAGAGTTCCTCTCCCCCTCTTTGATACAGTTGGATAATGCTTCATGGTGAACCTAAAGAACGGTTGAAACTCACTTTAAATGGTCGGCAAGATTGATATAATTTAACATCATGAAAGCATAAAAGGTCAACAACATAAAACCCATATGTTGATAAACACTGGAAACCCTTAAATAAAACAATGGAAAGATGAACATGATGGCCCAAGCTGAACATAGAGAAAGTGTGTAAAGATCCGTGAAAATGTCCAACATCTCAAAATACATTAAGTTGTTGTAATTGTATCTGTGGTTTTTTTCCTGTATCAGGTATGTTCTGTTTGTCTAGTTTTGCCCTCCTTGTTAAAAAGGAGCTTACCTGTCTGATTTAATTATAGGCCAGACACCTAAATTTATGTCTCCCTCTTTGACCAGACACCTACCTATGTGTCTCCTTTGACCAGACACCTACCTATGTGTCTTCTTTAATCAGACACCTACCTGTATGTCACCTTTAATCAGGTACCTACCTGTGAGTCTACTTTAATCAGACACCTACCTGTATGTCACCTTTAATCAGACACCTACCTGTATGTCACCTTTAATCAGACACCTACCTGTGAGTCTACTTTGATCATACACCTACCTGTATGTCACCTTTAATCAGACACCTACCTGTGAGTCACCTTTATTCATACACCTACCTGTGAGTCACCTTTATTCATACACCTACCTGTGAGTCTAGTCCCTCCTTCCGTTCATGTTGCCTTGTCAACGAGGGTGTCCGAATCCCCTTCCCCTGTGGTTTTGATGCGTACTTGAGCCGAGGGCTATAATTCCCCGTGGTGCCACATTCCTCCACCGTCTTCCTGCTCTCTCCCCCCTGGTCTACTGGTCTGCTCCTAGAGCGGGCGGACCCACCGTTCGCGCTGCTCTTGACACGGTTGGACGGCTGTTTAGCCCTGCTGGCCTCGTAAATGGAAGGTTTTTCCGCGTGACTGCTTTTGTTACTCAATGTCAATGTATCCTGGTCAGACAAAAATGATTTTATAAAATTATCTTTACTTACTTGCAAAGTTAAATAATAACTGTAAATGTCGGTGAGTTAAACAAAATAAACCGGCAGTGATCTCCCCCTAAACTTTCTCGAATATTCTTATATAACTTGGAGTATAGACGTGATTTTTAATTACTTAAACTTTTAAAAATAGAATAGAAACTCATAAAAAAAAGAATTGCTCACCAAGCGAACACCGAATAAAGATGTATATAATAGTGCGCAATATTATTAGTACTTTATAAATTCACATGCGTTTTTTTTTTGAAAAATCGGAAATAGCGTACATTAGTACTTCCGGTCAACTGAAATTACTCAAAATTTTATAGAAGATAAAGATATAGATCTTTTACTTAGATGTGAAATTTCATTTATCTATCTGAAATAGTACTCAAGTTATAGGCTTTTGAAAAATTCAAAGTAGAAAAAGTACCACTTCCGGTTATCGGAAATCGCTCAAAAGTTGAAATGGATCTACGATTTTGATAAAATACTTATATATAAAATTTCATCAACCTAGCTGTAACAGTATTCAAGTTATCGTGTTTACACACACACAGACAGACAAATAGACACACACACACACACACATAGGCATACGGACAAGATTGCAAAATTATGTTTTTCCGTATCAGTGAGGTGTAAAACGTTGAGATTTGTAAAAAAAAATTTTTTTGCACGATTACAAGACACGATATACGAGAAAGTAAAAAAGGAACTTGGGTTTGGTTTAAGCAGTAACAAAGGGTCTCTATGGCTCTCGAGAATGTATGAAGGCGAGATTTCTGCTTTTTAAAAATTCTAACTGCAACAAATAAGAAATTAAATGATCGATTGTACAGGGTCATCAGTATACACATTAACGCAAAAGTATTAAGACGCCTGTTTAAGTTATTATATTTTCTGTGCTGTTATATATTTTTTAAACCGTTTGGTTTATGTGTTGTGTTGAGTGCTGGGATTGAACATTTGGGTTTTATAGCTTTACACAGGTCATCAACAACAAATTAGCTGGCTGCGCAGTGATGCGTGAAGAAAAATATCAGCAGACCGATGAAAGTACAGCTTGACGTTTAGCAGCTAATGTGTGCGTGAGTGTGGGTGTGTGTGTGTTAGTTATGTAAAACGTGTGTGGACATATTAAAAATGTGTATGGTCGTGTATGTACGTCAACGTATATGTAACCCTAACCCCACTGTCAATAAACCCCCTGAATATTACCCCCCTGCCCCCCACCCCAGACGCTAAAGAATACTGACACAAACCGTAATCCCAAACCTAGACCTATAACTAACTTTAACCATAGCCCTAATGCTAGCCCAAAAACTTAACCTATATCTAACTCTAAGCGGTTAACTATATCTAACCCTAACCCTTAACTTAACTTTAACTACCCTTAACCCTAACATTTCCTCATTGCATCTATCCCTAAATGACCGGGGGAGGGGTAATGTCCGGGTGTGTTTGAGTGGGTAAGTGTCCTGCTTCCTTAGGTAAACGTGTGATACTACTTGAATGGTTCTAGGTATGTTGGAGTCGACGTGTGAGAATCTACATATTATTTGAGAGTCTGCGCTTACAATGAGAGCTAGTTGCTTGTGTTTGTGCGTGCGCGCGTGATTGTGTATTAAACTAGCCGTGCGATTGTGTGCGACATTGGCGTGCGATTGTGTACGACAATGCGCGTGCGACAATGCACAATCAAGTGCCTTAAAACGGCTTGTAACACTCACACTTGTTCCCTCCAATCTGTAGCAGTTGCTGCCCTTTGCTCGTGAGTACTCACTGACCTGCCAGGAGCAAGAGAAATTACAGATTAACGTACCATCAATTCAGTCACGTACGTGCTGTAAGAGATATGCGTATAGTCAGGATACATCTTGGGCGTCGTGGGAAAGCGTATGGATGCTAACTCCGAAAGTCCGGAGTTCGGACCCCGGGTAGGTGAGGTAGTTAAGGACAGAAACCTATCTAGGAGAGACAACTCTAGAATAAGACAACTGCTACCCGTTAGTTCTAAGGGTGGGCGAATATTAAGTAGCACAGAAAACAAATCGTAGTTGTATTAAGCGATACTTAATTTTCTCGGAGAAAGCCCACTTCATTATTAAGACTATGAATAAGTCATGTCTCAAATTTTATTATTTAATAATGAAATCTAATTATCTAAATTGCTGCATCATTTTTACGACACATGCAATGTTAAAAAAATAACTTCCTTGTATAAATATGTGCAAGTAATGCTAGCACATATTCCCACTTGTAAACCTTGAAATGCTAGATCACCTGTAGACCACCTGATCCAGTACTCACCGTGAAACTGTGTAATGCTAGTACCTATAAACCATGTAATGCTAGTACCTATAAACCATGTAATGCTAGTACCTATAAACCATGTAATGCTAGTACCTATAAACCATGTAATGCTAGTACCTATAAACCATGTAATGCTAGTACCTATAAACCATGTAATGCTAGTACCTATAAACCATGTAATGCTAGTACCTATAAACCATGTAATGCTAGTACCTGTAAACCATGTAATGCTAGTACCTATAAACCATGTAATGCTAGTACCTGTAAACCTTGTAATGCTAGTACCTATAAACCATGTAATGCTAGTACCTGTAAACCTTGTAATGCTAGTATCTATAAACCATGTAATGCTAGTACCTATAAACCATGTAATGCTAGTACCTATAAACCATGTAATGCTAGTACCTGTAAACCTTGTAATGCTAGTACCTATAAACCATGTAATGCTAGTACCTATAAACCATGTAATGCTAGTACCTATAAACCATGTAATGCTAGTACCTATAAACCATGTAATGCTAGTACCTATAAACCATGTAATGCTAGTACCTATAAAACATGTAATGCTAGTACCTATAAACCATGTAATGCTAGTACCTATAAACCATGTAATGCTAGTACCTATAAACCATGTAATGCTAGTACCTATAAACCATGTAATGCTAGTACCTATAAACCATGTAATGCTAGTACCTATAAACCATGTAATGCTAGTACCTATAAAACATGTAATGCTAGTACCTATAAAACATGTAATGCTAGTACCTATAAACCATGTAATGCTAGTACCTATAAACCATGTAATGCTAGTACCTATAAAACATGTAATGCTAGTACCTATAAACCATGTAATGCTAGTACCTATAAACCATGTAATGCTAGTACCTATAAACCATGTAATGCTAGTACCTATAAACCATGTAATGCTAGTACCTATAAAACATGTAATGCTAGTACCTATAAACCATGTAATGCTAGTACCTATAAACCATGTAATGCTAGTACCTATAAACCATGTAATGCTAGTACCTATAAACCATGTAATGCTAGTACCTATAAACCATGTAATGCTAGTACCTATAAACCATGTAATGCTAGTACCTATAAACCATGTAATGCTAGTACCTATAAACCATATAATGCTAGTACCTATTCCACCTGTAAACCTTGTAATGCTAGTACCTATAAACCATGTAATGCTAGTACCTATAAACCATGTAATGCTAGTACCTATAAACCATGTAATGCTAGTACCTATAAACCATGTAATGCTAGTACCTATAAACCATGTAATGCTAGTACCTATAAACCATGTAATGCTAGTACCTATAAACCATGTAATGCTAGTACCTATAAACCATATAATGCTAGTACCTATAAACCATGTAATGCTAGTACCTATAAACCATGTAATGCTAGTACCTATAAACCATGTAATGCTAGTACCTATTCCCACCCGTAAACCTTGAAATGCTAGATCACCTGTAGACCACCTGATTCACTACTCACCTGTCTCCAGCCAAAGTTCCCATATTTATGCCGCCGCCGTTTCGATCTGGAATGACTGTTTTGTGTCTGTAGAGGAATCATGAAGTAACTTTAGACGAATGGCATCAGGTATTATTTGTATACATGTTATACCAAACTGCGTCAAAGATAGGTACACAGAGTGGGTCTTGTGGGTCAAAGTGGGTGTTGTTTTAAGAAGTGGGTCTAGTTTTACTAAGTGGGTCTTTTTTTAAGGTTTGTGAACTGTACAAATTTGGGCAAGTTATTTACTAATGTTGTATTGTTGTTTTCAGTGTACAAATTTGGTCAAGTTGTTTACTCAAGTTGTATTGTTGTTTTCAGTGTACAGAAAAGGTCTATTTAAAGAATGTTAGTTGAATTAACTCTCTGTGCGGTCCTGCCCTCACCCCCACCAAGCTGCTCACCGACGTGCTTGCTGAATGTTTCTCCCCCTCCCCTCACACCACTCCCTGCTCACCGACGTGCTTGCTGAATGTTTCTCCCCCTCCCCTCACACCACTCCCTGCTCACCGACGTGCTTGCTGAATGTTTCTCCCCCTCCCCTCACACCACTCCCTGCTCACCGACGTGCTTGCTGAATGTTTCTCCCCCTCCCCTCACACCACTCCCTGCTCACCGACGTGCTTGCTGAATGTTTCTCCCCCTCCCCTCACACCACTCCCTGCTCACCGACCTGCTTGCTGAATGTTTCTCCCCCTCCCCTCACACCACTCCCTGCTCACCGACGTGCTTGCTGAATGTTTCTCCCCCTCCCCTCACACCACTCCCTGCTCACCGACGTGCTTGCTGAATGTTTCTCCCCCTCCCCTCACACCACTCCCTGCTCACCGACCTGCATGCTGAATGTTTCTCCCCCTCCCCTCACACCACTCCCTGCTCACCGACGTGCTTGCTGAATGTTTCTCCCCCTCCCCTCACACCACTCCCTGCTCACCGACGTGCTTGCTGAATGTTTCTCCCCCTCCCCTCACACCACTCCCTGCTCACCGACGTGCTTGCTGAATGTTTCTCCCCCTCCCCTCACACCACTCCCTGCTCACCGACGTGCTTGCTGAATGTTTCTCCCCCTCCCCTCACACCACTCCCTGCTCACCGACGTGCATGCTGAATGTTTCTCCCCCTCCCCTCACACCACTCCCTGCTCACCGACGTGCTTGCTGAATGTTTCTCCCCCTCCCCTCACACCACTCCCTGCTCACCGACGTGCTTGCTGAATGTTTCTCCCCCTCCCCTCACACCACTCCCTGCTCACCGACGTGCTTGCTGAATGTTTCTCCCCCTCCCCTCACACCACTCCCTGCTCACCGACGTGCTTGCTGAATGTTTCTCCCCCTCCCCTCACACCACTCCCTGCTCACCGACGTGCTTGCTGAATGTTTCTCCCCCTCCCCTCACACCACTCCCTGCTCACCGACGTGCTTGCTGAATGTTTCTCCCCCTCCCCTCACACCACTCCCTGCTCACCGACGTGCTTGCTGAATGTTTCTCCCCCTCCCCTCACACCACTCCCTGCTCACCGACGTGCTTGCTGAATGTTTCTCCCCCTCCCCTCACACCACTCCCTGCTCACCGACGTGCTTGCTGAATGTTTCTCCCCCTCCCCTCACACCACTCCCTGCTCACCGACGTGCTTGCTGAATGTTTCTCCCCCTCCCCTCACACCACTCCCTGCTCACCGACGTGCTTGCTGAATGTTTCTCCCCCTCCCCTCACACCACTCCCTGCTCACCGACGTGCTTGCTGAATGTTTCTCCCCCTCCCCTCACACCACTCCCTGCTCACCGACGTGCTTGCTGAATGTTTCTCCCCCTCCCCTCACACCACTCCCTGCTCACCGACGTGCTTGCTGAATGTTTCTCCCCCTCCCCTCACACCACTCCCTGCTCACCGACGTGCTTGCTGAATGTTTCTCCCCCTCCCCTCACACCACTCCCTGCTCACCGACGTGCTTGCTGAATGTTTCTCCCCCTCCCCTCACACCACTCCCTGCTCACCGACGTGCTTGCTGAATGTTTCTCCCCCTCCCCTCACACCACTCCCTGCTCACCGACGTGCTTGCTGAATGTTTCTCCCCCTCCCCTCACACCACTCCCTGCTCACCGACGTGCTTGCTGAATGTTTCTCCCCCTCCCCTCACACCACTCCCTGCTCACCGACGTGCTTGCTGAATGTTTCTCCCCCTCCCCTCACACCACTCCCTGCTCACCGACGTGCTTGCTGAATGTTTCTCCCCCTCCCCTCACACCACTCCCTGCTCACCGACGTGCTTGCTGAATGTTTCTCCCCCTCCCCTCACACCACTCCCTGCTCACCGACGTGCTTGCTGAATGTTTCTCCCCCTCCCCTCACACCACTCCCTGCTCACCGACGTGCTTGCTGAATGTTTCTCCCCCTCCCCTCACACCACTCCCTGCTCACCGACGTGCTTGCTGAATGTTTCTCCCCCTCCCCTCACACCACTCCCTGCTCACCGACGTGCTTGCTGAATGTTTCTCCCCCTCCCCTCACACCACTCCCTGCTCACCGACGTGCTTGCTGAATGTTTCTCCCCCTCCCCTCACACCACTCCCTGCTCACCGACGTGCTTGCTGAATGTTTCTCCCCCTCCCCTCACACCACTCCCTGCTCACCGACGTGCTTGCTGAATGTTTCTCCCCCTCCCCTCACACCACTCCCTGCTCACCGACGTGCTTGCTGAATGTTTCTCCCCCTCCCCTCACACCACTCCCTGCTCACCGACGTGCTTGCTGAATGTTTCTCCCCCTCCCCTCACACCACTCCCTGCTCACCGACGTGCTTGCTGAATGTTTCTCCCCCTCCCCTCACACCACTCCCTGCTCACCGACGTGCTTGCTGAATGTTTCTCCCCCTCCCCTCACACCACTCCCTGCTCACCGACGTGCTTGCTGAATGTTTCTCCCCCTCCCCTCACACCACTCCCTGCTCACCGACGTGCTTGCTGAATGTTTCTCCCCCTCCCCTCACACCACTCCCTGCTCACCGACGTGCTTGCTGAATGTTTCTCCCCCTCCCCTCACACCACTCCCTGCTCACCGACGTGCTTGCTGAATGTTTCTCCCCCTCCCCTCACACCACTCCCTGCTCACCGACGTGCTTGCTGAATGTTTCTCCCCCTCCCCTCACACCACTCCCTGCTCACCGACGTGCTTGCTGAATGTTTCTCCCCCTCCCCTCACACCACTCCCTGCTCACCGACGTGCTTGCTGAATGTTTCTCCCCCTCCCCTCACACCACTCCCTGCTCACCGACGTGCTTGCTGAATGTTTCTCCCCCTCCCCTCACACCACTCCCTGCTCACCGACGTGCTTGCTGAATGTTTCTCCCCCTCCCCTCACACCACTCCCTGCTCACCGACGTGCTTGCTGAATGTTTCTCCCCCTCCCCTCACACCACTCCCTGCTCACCGACGTGCTTGCTGAATGTTTCTCCCCCTCCCCTCACACCACTCCCTGCTCACCGACGTGCTTGCTGAATGTTTCTCCCCCTCCCCTCACACCACTCCCTGCTCACCGACGTGCTTGCTGAATGTTTCTCCCCCTCCCCTCACACCACTCCCTGCTCACCGACGTGCTTGCTGAATGTTTCTCCCCCTCCCCTCACACCACTCCCTGCTCACCGACGTGCTTGCTGAATGTTTCTCCCCCTCCCCTCACACCACTCCCTGCTCACCGACGTGCTTGCTGAATGTTTCTCCCCCTCCCCTCACACCACTCCCTGCTCACCGACGTGCTTGCTGAATGTTTCTCCCCCTCCCCTCACACCACTCCCTGCTCACCGACGTGCTTGCTGAATGTTTCTCCCCCTCCCCTCACACCACTCCCTGCTCACCGACGTGCTTGCTGAATGTTTCTCCCCCTCCCCTCACACCACTCCCTGCTCACCGACGTGCTTGCTGAATGTTTCTCCCCCTCCCCTCACACCACTCCCTGCTCACCGACGTGCTTGCTGAATGTTTCTCCCCCTCCCCTCACACCACTCCCTGCTCACCGACGTGCTTGCTGAATGTTTCTCCCCTTCCTCCCCCTGCCAGCGACACCTCCGCCGATGCGGTCTGCACACTTCCGGTTCCTTCACGGTGATGAGGTCAGACCTGTCTCAGATAAAATAGGTCAAGGTCATTCTTTTCGTTTTCACAAAACGCAAAAAAAAAAACCCATCAAGGTCCTAGCTTAAACAGCCAGTCGCATACAATTTTATTGTTAATTTTAATCCAAAAGTTGTTTTTCTTCTAACTTTAACTATTAATGCATTTGTTTTCAAGTTTAGCGGGTACTCAAAAATGTATATCAATTCGTAATAGAATTGAAAATCTATCTAGGTATGTATGTGAAAGTAAATGGAAATATTTTACAATGAAACTTAAATTCATTTTCGTTTTAACAGAAAATAGATTTAATGAGTGTTCAAATTTGACCTACCCAAAAAACTCAAAACACCGACTCCACCAACAAACTCAAACACCGACTCCACCATCAAACCCAAACACCGACTCCACCAACAAACTCAAACATCAACTCCACCAACAAACCCAAAATCAACTCCACCAACAAACAAACACACAGTATTTACCCAATCTCGATAATCTCCGTTGTCCTTCTCTCCCCTCCTGTCCCCTTTACTTTCTTCTTCCCCGGTACGTCCAACGGGATATTGACCGTGTACACTGCCATCTTAGGCGACCCCTGGCACAGGGAGGTTTCCGCTTGACACACCTGGACGTCCTCTTGAGATACCTCCCCATCATTCAGCGTGTATGACGTTTCACTAGTCAAAGAATTCGCGCACTGCTTCTCACACGCCGACGCATGCGCGGAATGCTTCCTCTGATGCATACGTCTACCCCCGCTAGTTGACGTCAAGATGGACACAAGTGGTCTATTTCGGTGTGGCTTTTTGTGAAGATAATGACTCTTGTTTTTGGAGTCGTAGACGCTGTTTAAAATACGCGCAGAGAAAAGAGGACGATCTTTCTGCGGGGAGGTTTTCCGTGATCTAGATCCCACGTTGTAGATTTGTTTCGTTTTGCTGACGTAGACGGTGGCGGACCCCGCGCCACGGCCGGTCCTCTCCTTGCAGTAGATCGTATCGGAGATGTCCTCAACGGCGGGTACCACCGCGTTGCCGGCGTGGTTGATGCCGGACCTGTCGTCGTCCCCGTGGGTGCCGGGGGTCGGGTCCGGGAAGTTTTCAAACTCGAGGTCCGTCTCGCTGCGGAGGCGTGGCTTCACCTGTGACGTCGTGTAACAATTAAAATAATGGCCAAAGTCTCAATTGTGAACAGTGTTTCTTTCAGGGGGGGGGGGAAGGGGAGGGACTTAAAACTTTTAGGGGAGGGAAGACTAAATTTTCAGTATTAAAGTATATATTGTTTTATAAAAATTCTATTTCATCGTATGGAAAAGCAGATCTGTAATTATTTGTAGAAATTCTCCACACGCACACATGACAGCTACTCTAACTAGATTCACCAGCAAAAGAAAACGCCCTCCTACATCGCTGAGCGCCATCCTTGCATGTGAGATACCCTCCAACCCCCACCTCGCCTGTGCGCTACCCCCCCCTCCATCTTTGAGCCACCCCACCTGTGGGCCACCCTCCAACCCCCACCCCACCTTTAAACCACCCCACCTAACAGCCACCCCACCTAACAGCCACCCCCACCTGTCAGCCACCCCACCTGTCTCCCAGCCTCACCTGTTTAGAATTACTAGACGTGGCGGTGCTGGTGGTACAGCTGGTCCCGTCCGTCTTGACGGTACAGTTGGTGTTCCTGGGCCGGGCCTGACGCTCAAACATGGCATCCAGAGGGGAGCCCTTTCTGCTCTCATAGACGGTCGTCTCGCTGCCATAGAGGTCCTGTGTTGGGCCATGCAAGAAACAATCAACTTGTACTGAACACTATAGTCTTATGGGTGAGGACTCGCTGCCATAGAGGTCCTATGTGGGGGCATAAAATAAACAATCAACTTGTACTGAACACTATAGTCTTATGGGTGAGGACTCGCTGCCATAGAGGTCCTATGTGGGGGCATGCAAGAATTTATCAACCTGTACGTCCATCTATAGCCTATTGGGTTAGTACCCGCTGCTATAGAGGTCCTGTGTGGGGGGCATGCAAGAATTTATCAACTTGTAGGTACCTAATGGGTTAGGGTTATCGTTACAGTTAGTACTCGCTTCCATAGAGTTCTTGTGTGGGAGTTTGCAATCCTTCATCAAGCTGTACGTCTCCCTAAAGCCTAATTTGCTAGGACGCTGATATAGAGGTCCTATGTGGGAGCATGTAAGAATTTATCAACCTGTACGTCCCTCTGTAGCCTTTTAGGTTAGGACTCGCTGCCATAGAGGTCCTGTGTGGGGGCATGCAAGAATTTATCAACTTGTAGGTACCTAATGGGTTAGGGTTATCGTTACAGTTAGTACTCGCTTCCATAGAGTTCTTGTGGGGGAGTTTGCAATCCTTCATCAAGCTGTACGTCTCCCCGTGAACTAACAGCTTCACATCTATAACCATGCTACACTCGTTTGGTTTTAAGACTAATGCTTTTGGAGATATAGGCTTGATCATTTAATTAAAGGTCTGATTGACGCTTAATGTTGATACTTGTGCTTAGTAACATTAATATGAAGGCCATTGGCTAGCAACATTTAGTTGGGGGACAGTTGACTGGGGACTGTTTGCCATTAAACCAATGATCCAAAAAGGGTTTACTATAGTTTCTACCGACCTTAAGAGAGGGCGCTTCGCTCGACCTTGACCTTCTGGATAGCTTTGGGTCGAGGGAAATTTTCATGTCGTCATAGGAGGGAGGCCGGAAGTGCCTGGAAATGTTTTGTGTTTCTGGTGAATGCTGGGACATTGCAGAACTTCAACAGGCACAAACGATGATATCAATTGTTTTACAAAACAGACATGTGTTTTTTGTTGTTTTGTTTTTTAGGGGGGGGGGTTGTCATACACAAGTGTTGGAGGGGGGGGTGTCATACACAAGTTTGGGGATGGTGTCATTTAACAAAGACCAGGCTGAATGCTGCAGTTATAGTCAGGGATTGGCAGGGAGGGGGTGGGTGTGGAAGGAGGTATTAAAAAATATTACAAGACAGCTACGCAAGGAGGGTGGGTATGGAGAAGGCTAGGGGGTTAGGTAGGAGTAAGGGGGATAAGAGGTCTACATGGGAGGGAGGAGGAGGGAGGAGGTACTCACGAGACCCAGCTGTATTCCTTAGACCGACTGCGGGGTTTGCGGGTCAGATCCTTCTCGCTCGCCTCTGAAAATGGACGTAGTTTGCGGCTCAGATCCTTCTCGCTTGCCTCTGAAAATGGACGTGGTTTGTGGGTCACATCCTTCTCACTGGCCTCTGAAAATGGACGCTGGGTGAGACCGTTCTTGTAGCGAGGCGAGACGATCGTGTCGAAGGAAGGGCGGTAGCTCGGGTCTTTGTCGTTGCTGCGGCTTTTCTCGTACCTAGGGGAGGGCACATTGTGTGAGTGGTCGGAGCACTGAATGAAGGGAGGGCACATTGTGTGAGGTTCGGGGCAGTGAAAGAGGAAATGTATGAGGGGTTGGGGCACTGAATGAGGGGAGGTGTGTGAGGAATCGTGGCAATGAATGAGATGAGGTGTTTGAGGGGTTGGGGCACTGGATGAGGGGAGGGCACATTGTGTGAGCGATCAGGGCACTGAATGGGTCGGGGCACTGGATTAGGGGAGGTGTGTGAGGGGGCGGGGCACTGAATGAGGGGACAAAAAATTAAATATTTGATTCAGATAAAAAAAATTCATAATTAAATTAGCTCCCAGCACCTTCCCCGGAGGTTTCAACTGGGACCCCCAATCCCCCAACAAACCTTTATTGTAAATAATCAAACTTCAAATAACATTTGTATATAAACCGCTATAGTAACGAGTTTTTAAAAGCAAAAGTTATCCTAATTTTTAAAATGCCACACACATTTTTCGCCAGCTGTAACAATAAATGCATTACGCGCTAAAAAAATATTGAAACGACTTTAAAAAAAATCAATTTATGTATAGCCTAAAAAGGTATTATTATGTCGCTGGTATTTGCTAATAAAAGAAAATTTATACGAATATTTCCGTCTCTCGTTAGCCTATGCCCCGAGTTATAAATAACTTTTTAAATAGCTTCATGAACACCGCTCACTTGTTGAATGGTGATATTTATTGTAATTACCTCCCGTTTTGTTATTGAATAAAATAATGTGTGAATTAATTTTATAAAGGCTAATACAATATCTAGTTCAATTTTCTAGTGTTGCGACTATTTTTGGAGTGTAAAAGAGATAGACCCAAACAGATACATTGAGATTTGACTAAAAACCTTCACAACAGCAAACAAATGATGTGTCCTAAAAACGTATATGATAAAAACAAGAACTAACACCATTTAAAAAACAAAACAAAATAAAACGTATAAAAACAATAATAAAAGGATTTTAAATGAACTTAAAATAAGAAAACAATTTCTTTTTTTTAAAAATAAAAGCATAGTACGCTCTTAAAATCTTTTTGATTTTAGCGACCAGTGTTTTTAAAAAAACAAATCAAGTTTTTTTTTTCTGTTTTACTTTCCTATTTCAGTGTATTTAAAAACATATTACTGATTCATTCATTTTCTATCTTTTAGTATTTAGATTTTGTAACTCTACAAGAATAGTAAAAAACTATTTAAATTTTTTTAAAAAAAAAAGCTCCCCCCTCAGACAGACAGACAGACAGACAGACAGACAGACAGACAGACAGACAGACAGACAGACAGACAGACAGACAGACAGACAGACACACAGACAGACAGACAGACAGACAGACACACAGACAGACACACAGACAGACACACATACAGACAGACAGAGACAGACAGACAGACACACAGAAAGACACACATACAGACAGACAGACACACACACAGACAGACAGACAGACACACAGATAGACAGACAGCCACACAGACAGACAGACAGACAGTCACACAGACACACAGACAAACAGACACAACCTTCTATGCTATGATCTACCTCCACGGCCGCTTGTTGGTGCCTGTCTCCAGATAGCTCGAGCTCGACTTACAGTGTGAATTACACTGACTGACAGCACCGCCACTATTCGGCCTGCACTGACTCATCCCCTTGACAGCACTCTCCGTCTTGCACTGACCAGTAGAATCACCACTCTTCGGCCTCGACTGACCAATCGCAGTGCCACTCTGCGCCTTGCCCTGACCGGTAGAATTGACATTCCTGGGCTTGCTCTGACCGATGTTGGTGCTGCTTCTGACCTTGCTCTGACCGGCAGCGATGTGAGGCTTGGACTGACCGATGGCCGTGGCGCTGTGAAACTTGGTACAGCTGCCGTCACTGTCGTACTGGGCACTGCTGGAGCTGGGCTGGGAGTCGATGGTTCTGGGAGCTGCGACTCCTGGGAAAGATAAACAAAAAAAAACACACAACAGAAAATGTCACGTGCAATGTTTTAAAAGGACTATTGGTAGTAGGGATGGTGTGGCCTAGCGGTAGAGAGATAGGCAGCTAACTCGAAAGTTTCGAGTTCGAATCCGGGTTAAAGTCAGATAAGAGGCCATGTGACCACCCAGCTCTGATGGTACCTGACTCAGATTAGGAAAAGCAAAGACGGCTGGGCATAGTGCTGACCACACTATCCCTTCATTCACCGATGTCCCTGAAGCAGATTAATTCTACCTCATCTGCCCCGTGTGTCTTGGGCACGAAAGGGAAAAGATGATGAGAGGGTGATTGGTTGTAGAAGGACAAAATCGAAAGTGGGTATAGATTGGACACACCTTGCGTAACCCAACTAGCAACAACACCAGACAGGCACTAGATTGGAATCCCAAAGAAATCCCCCATTGTCTTGGGCACGAAAGGTAATAAAAGATGATGAATGTCTTAATTAAACGTGACATTTTAACTTTTTATTTTGACGTTTAATACATTCTCTTTAAAAAATTAAATAAAAAATTAAATAAAATTAACAAAACCTTAAAGAGTGTATATTATTATCAAATATACAGGTCATCAGATGACCTTGAACTGTCGACCTACCAGCACCTTTCTCACGTGACCTTGCAGCGGGATTGTGTGAGCCTTCATCTTGCCTGCCAGCGGCCTTGGTGTTGTACCCGGGGAGGATGACGAGGGTGTAGGGTTCAATACCCGGCACTGGGGACGCACTAGTCTTCAGTCGCTTGCTACCTTTGTTCTGCTGGGTAGGTGTAGGACAATTGACAGGTAGGGATTAGAATACCTTTGTTCTGCTGGGTAGGTGTAGGACAATTGACAGGTAGAGCTTAGGGTACCTGGCTCGGTTCTGGTTATGTGTGTGCAGCTGTTTGTTATGTGTGTTTTTTTCAATTAATGAATAACTAGAGCTTATAGACTGTTAACTCGAAAGTCTCGAGTTCAAATCCGGGTACAAGTCAGTGGAACATCCATGCGCCCACCCAACTCTGATGGATAATATATAATTATCGTTAGTGCTGACCACATTGTACCGTAATATGCCGAGGTAAAAAAAAATATGAACTCTATTCGTCTACCCATTGGATCGCTAGGTCTAAAGAGGAATCTTTACTTTAACTATTAACATAGACAAAGTCAAAGTTTACTCCATGGCGTGCCATAACATGTCTAACATAGCGAGTAGCTACATTTTATACAAGCAATAGATTACTAGCATTTAATCCTCTGTTGCAATGTGTTGTGACTAACCTTTGACCCTGGATGGCAATGTATTATGACTGACCTTTGACCCTGGGTTGCAATGTGTTGATCTGTTGTGCCTAGAACCCCGGGGATCGTCGTCTGCTAAATCATAGTATGTAGAGCTGAGGAGGAATGGACAATGGGAGTTTAGGTGTGGTCGATGGGAGGTAGGGCAGATGTGGTCAATGGGAGGTAGGGCAGGTGTGGTCAATGGGAGGTAGGGCAGGTGTGGTCAATGGGAGGTAGGGCAGGTGTGGTCAATGGGAGGTAATTCAGGTGTGGTCAATGGGAGGTAATTTAGGTGTGGTCAATCGGAGGTAGGGCAGGTGTGGTCAATGGGAGGTAGGGCAGGTGTGGTCAATGGGAGGTAATTTAGGTGTGGTCAATCGGAGGTAGGGCAGGTGTGGTCAATGGGAGGTAGGGCAGGTGTGGTCAATGGGAGGTAATTCAGGTGTGGTCAATGTGAGTTAGTTCCGGAGTTGTTTATGGGAAGAGATGCTTAAAAGTAGCAAATGAGAGAAGTTATTTAAATGAGTTTTGGAGGTCTGATATTTAAATTAAGAAGCAGATGGGAGATTTTTATAAAGGCCGAGCTGTGGTCAATGGTATTTTTATTTTAATGAAGGATTTTTCTTTTCCTGGCAACTAACATTTACATTTTTAGGGGTTAGCTGATGTTTACATATGTAGTGGATTATGGCTTGGGGAACGGGATGGTGAATTTTATTTTCTTGATGTGGCTAGGCTTTTACTATCATAATATTTTACGCCCTCACATCAACAATTTAAAAACGTCAACGAAATTAACCACGAAGAGAGGTAGGCCTATATCAAACAAAATGTGCTTAATACCACTAGCAAATAAAAATAGTTAAAGACTACTCAAATCTCTGTTATTTATTTGATAACTACATTATAAACTTAAGCGTCAAAGAGCCTTGTTTAAGGTCCTTAATATCAAATTAATTTCTATTAAATAAACTACCCCTTCGAACGTTACGGTGTATGACACAGGTGAAGTAGAGTTAACCTGTTTCTGTTACATAGGCATATGAAGGGATAGTGAGGTTAGCACTATACCCTGTCGCCTTTACTTTCCTTGAGTCAGGTACCCATCAGAGCTGGGTAGACTGAGTGACTTCCAACAGTCTTGAGCCAGTGATCCTATCTCAAGATTTCTAGGTAAGAAGTCGAACGCTCTACCATTCAACCACGATGTCTCTTAATAAAGAAAAGATGGTTATCCTTAAACGAAGACGTAGAAATGTGGATTTTCCAGAAATCAGCAAATATTGATCTGACCAAGTACTTCAGCGCTGGTTACAGATAACACTCAAACGTTCGTCGTCCCTCCCCCCCCCCCCCCCCCCCCCCCCCAGAGAAAGTCTTTGAAATTTCACAAAATAGAATTTATATAGAAAATATATACTCTTAACAGTGTCCACCCCGTCCACCCCCGAAATTATAGTCCGCGCCCCACCACCCGACCCGAAACTTTCAAGTGCCGGAGAAAGTATCGTCATCACTGACAGTGTTTCTGTTTTACTCTATGAAATACTTCTCACAGTAAGAAGATTTCATGCGAACAGGTCAAGTAAGAATATTAGAAAACAATTAAAGATATATTATTTTTTTGGTTTGAATCCAGTTTAGGTTGAGATCTTTGTACAAATTTCAGGCAGGCGTCACTAATGGAGCATGTTACCGGGAACACACGTGCTGATGAGAGAAATCTTAATTAAGTATTTAATTGAAACGTTTAGCCTGGTAATAGCGACTATCGTTTTTCTCAACAAAAAAAAAACAGGAAGTGGTGATAGCAGGGTGTTGATACCCGCATCACGTGACACATTCATGTGACACCCGCATCACGTGATACCATCATGTTGATATCCGTACCATGTGATACCAGTATCGCGTGATACCCGCATCACTTGATACCATCATGAATCCAGTAATACCAGAATCACGTGATATACACATCACTTGATAACATAGCATACAAACATTATGTAATACTATTTTTACTGGTGATATAGTTATCGTTGCTGTTGTTTTGATTTGACAATTATATTAAACCATTAGTTTAATATCATCAGTTTACAAAAAATGTCTGGCTTAAGGATCGGCTTACTGTAGACATTGGTCAGAAAAATTTGTCAGTAAAAATGGTTAACTGTTTAACTTTACTAACCTAACAACCTTAACCATAGTGTACCCATTATAGTGGAATAATAATGGTACGGCAAAATCTCATTTTCGACGTCTTTGGATAAAAACACTTCTCCATTCAGAGATGTACCCCAACATAACCCATACATCATCACCAACATTGTTTCCTTTATTCCACGTACGGTTATTTTATAACACCTCCCACCCCTCCACACACATGACATGTCAATCACTCAGTAACATTCATTAATTGCTATTTAATTATTCATTAATTTACTGAACGAAATGTACTATACATTTCCAACGCTTTTTCATAGAAAAAAACGTCAATCAATCATCGCCCCTCGCCCCATAACAATTCCCACTTTCCCACCACAATAAGTTTCTTTTTTAGAAATGTCACTGCGCTAAAGACGATGTTGTTGGTTAGGTGTATCTGTAGTGGTTTTTTGGACTTAGGTCTACCTAACAACATACACGACACAATAAACCAGGTCACATACACTCGCCAAGTCACATACACAATTAGTACACCTACTTATATACACACACATAGCACCTACTCACACACACAGTGCACCTACTCACATACACAATTAGTACACCCACTCACATACACAATTAGTACACCTACTTATATACACACACATTGCACCTACTCACATACACAATTAGTACACCCACTCACATACACAATTAGTACACCTACTTATATACACACACATTGCACCTACTCACATACACAATTAGTACACCCACTCACATACACAATTAGTACACCCACTCACATAGTGCACCAGCCTGTTTATTACTATCACAGTTATAAAAAACCCGTACCATGTTTATTCAATAAAAGCTAATTTGGTGCTATAAAGTTAAATAAAAAAGATTATATAAACTGTAAACACATTTAAAATGCGATTATTTACATTTACCTTGATCAGTCTAATTAAAGAGGACTAAGCACACTTTTTATGATACATACATTACCCTAACGCTACGTTTGAGTTTTTAAAAATGTTCTACAACATTGGTATTTATATACCTGTTACAAGCTTTGAAAGAGTTTTTTTTTTTTTTTAACTTTACACGTTTTATCAACGTCTATTAAAAATCAATTTATAAAAATAACCACTCTATTTTCATCTTTATGATTACCTTTAACTAATTTCACTATCAAAAGGTAAACTGGTACATCACACATATAAGAGTTTAACTATTATATCACATACAAGTGGTGAACTGGTATATCACATATAAATAGGTAAACTAGTATATTACATATGCATGTCGTAAACTAGTACATCACACATACAAGTGGTAAACTGGTATATCACATATACATGGGGTAAACTGGTATATCACATGCAAAGGTTAAACTGGGATCTCAATCAAACCAGAATAACCACTCGTGCAATAAATGGGATTGGGGGGGGGGGGGGGGGGCAGGGCCTCAAACAATACAAAGGGGTCCAACGATCAGTAGAGAAAGAGGGATCTGATGTACAGTCTGTGAATCTTTTTAAGGGGGGGGGGGGGCGGGGGGTGTTAACATTTTGACAGTGTATGTCATCATTGCTGGACATTGACAGCTGTTCAATGACACGAAGCAGATTAATTTAAAAGATATCATTTATGAAGTATTGATAAAAACACTTCTCCACCCAGAGATACACCCCAACATAACCCATACCTAACCACTAACATTGTTTCTTGTATTACCCGTACCGTTATATTTTAACCCAAAATTTTAGCTGTTCTAGAAACTTCTAAAGACATTATGCCATGAATACATTAAGTTTTTTAATCATTTTCATTAAATCTGAACTAAACATAACGTAATGCTGTTCGTAAGATTTCATTCAAATAGACAGTATAATATAAACAGGTCTTGTTTTCTACGGATTAAAAAAAAATGAGAAAATGTCAATTTACATTTTAAACCGTTCACTTGAATAATTGCCTAGCCTAGCCTAGCGATAAGCTGTACAACTTATCTGGAGAATGAAGCCTAGCCTAACATTACACTGTATCTACGTCAGGCTAATAAACATTGATTATAGATAAAATCTATTTTATTACTCGGCCCGCCGCTCTACTTGATTTTATTAGGTGTGTAGCTCAATAACACTCTTACTTCCCCATGTTAATAAGTCTCAAATACACCCACCCCCTTCCCCAAATTCTTAGATTACTAACCGCGACCCCCGTCGCACTTGGCACGTAGGCAGGCAGCCATTTTGAAAAGGCCTGTTACGAAAACACAAAAACCTACTATAAAATTTGGGTCACGCGTTATGTTACGGCGGCTAAGCAAGCACGTCGTTCCCGAGCCTCGTTTGGGGGCGAGTGTGCTCGGGCCGCCCCGCGTGTGTCGAGCTGGCTAGTGACGCGCATAGCAACGGGCGGTGGGGGGCGCGCTAGATTGTTCTCGAATGTCGGTCCCACTCCAGTCCCAGCCCACCCTCAATATTCGCTACCCTCCCCCCGTTAGAGAGAAAGATAGAAACGAAGCTTAACACGCATGCCTTGAACTGATTAAATATAATGGATAGTGAAGTATTCATGGACTACAACCCCCTCCCCTCCCCTTGAGTTCCCTGCTTTGAAAACCTCAAACAAGAATAAATATTTCTCGGTTATTTCCCTTAGACTGTGCACACAGAAAGGCAGCTGAATTAATTCTGAATAAAATTTATTGCGTGCATGATTTTTTATTTCCCCAGCCTTAAAGATAGAAGCAGTTATTCTGGAGTTGTATAAAACATCACACACACCATTCTGTACAGTATAGTAAATAAATGTATAACTAATTACTGTTAAATGTGATGGGGGTATTTGGTGAAGTACTGCAACAAGTTTGGGATGGCGTGGAAGAATGGTAGAGCATGCGATTGCTATCCCGAAAGTCTAGAGTTCGAATCTGAGTTCAAGTCTATAGAACGTCTACCCAGCCTTGATGGATACCTGACTCACGTTAGGGAAAGTAACGACTGCTGGGAATAGTGTTGACCACATTATCCCTTCATATGCCGAGGTCACAGAAACATGTGTACTCTACTTCACTTGCCCCAAGGACAGTCAGGTTCGAAAGGGAACTTCACTACTACAACAGTAACAAGTACACACAAACTAGTTACGAGAAGTAAATACATAAATATCAACAGTACTTTAACCAACACAAACGTTGTTGATCTAAATCTAGTTGCCGTATCGAGCATGTATCACACACAATGTGAAATTGTTATTGAAGTATGCTTTTTATAGAACAAGATAGATGAAATGATACCTCCCACAAATTCTAAAATATTAAAGAAACAACAAAGTGGTGGCAATACATGCTGTAAATTATGTAGATCTATATATTTACAAAAGTGTGATATTTTCTTGCTTTGAGTTAGTCTAAAATATTTTCTAGATCTCAAAATTTCAAGATGGCCGCCCTGACGACAGTTCACCTAACCCACACGTAATGTGTTCTCCGCCCAACCTAGAGAAGGGAACGAGGCTAACGAAACGCGAACAAAATGGCAACTCTTGACGCTCCAAAAGTAGGTCAGCATAGATCCGACGGTTGAAGCAGAAATTCTACCTAGGCACTTCGTCCCGATGTACACTGCAGCTAACGATAACCAGTTCGAACCGGCGTGTGGTTAGTGATGTCGAGAAATGTCAAACTCAGCACACAGTCTCGTTCCAGATGTTTACATCTACACAACAAAGACGCGAGCTGTTTTTGATTATTGATAGATGGAAGTGATAAAAAATAATAAACACACTCAAAAATACTTTCGATTTTTTATAACAATTTTGGCGAGTCGGAACGTAAATGATAAATATATCATTTTGTTTATCACCCCCTCACCTAGAAAGTATTTGACATTAATGAAATAATTACCGTGTTGTTTTTGTGTGTTATGTATTACGTTGACCTGTTTGTACACATGGTTGAGCACAAGCGTGTGTTGAGTTCAAACACAAACAGACGTGGGCGCTCCTATGTCCCGGGGGATGTCATCCACGTAACGCTTACCTAAACATTTCAATAACTTAACTTGAAGAAGGCATGAACATAACCATAACTTTCGCCTAACCGGCCCTAACCCTATCTTGAAGGATGTATAAGCGTCACCCTAACTTGAAGACTGTTAGAGTATAATTAGAGTCTATCTTTAACTTTGAGCTGTGTTTTTGTTTTTATCCTAGACTTACAAGAAAACAAAACTCTTGGCTAGGATACCCTCAAAGTACCAGGGCTCACTCCTGGCTTCGTGTGTCTGGGATCTCGTCCATAATGTTGGACCCTACAGATCTTATTTCTGGGATCCTTAAGTTTCTGCAGTATTTGTCCTGCCCTCTGTCTGCCCTATGTCTGTCCTATGTCTTCCCTTTGTCTGCCCTCTGTCCTTCTATAAGTCCTACTGTCAGCTGACCTTTGTGTCCTAACGTTTTCCGTAAGGTCTCACCACACATGGAACCATGCTTTAATATTGTTTTAAACGCCTTATGCCTCAATGTTGAGAAAATATGTGCTCACCATCCCCCACCCCCGCACAATGTTCCCCTCGATATCTCACAGTGATGATAATCTTACTTTAATCCGTTTAGTTATTAATTTACTAAACAACAATAGAATAGCTGATATCCTTTATTTTTTTCTTTGATTATCATTTTTACATCAGGGTGAAATTAAGTATTTTGTTTACATCATACCATTGGATACACCTGGGGATAGTTGAAGAGACTAGCCCAGGACAGAGATGCATGAAAAGCTCTTGACAGCGGCCTAT
The DNA here is from genome assembly GCF_028476545.2 of Physella acuta. Lineage (NCBI taxonomy): Eukaryota > Metazoa > Mollusca > Gastropoda > Physidae > Physella > Physella acuta. Next base: position 194,857 of record NW_026732788.1, read on the forward strand.
GTCCCAGGAGGGGCGACATGCTAACCTAATCTTACCTTTATTATACCGTCTTTTAACATGAGATATCCTGTCTCTTGTATTACTATAATTATTTGTTTGTTATTTGCCACCGATATAACATGTTATCATTATTCTACCCTAACATTACCTGCTGTAATGAAACAATCAATGAAGGAGAGTTCTAGAAATTCCTCTTTTATCCTCTCTATATACAAGTTTTTTTTTTCATTCTTAAAGTTCTAAATTCAAAAGTAAACTATCAATGGTTATATTAGCTGTGCTTTACACCACTGTTTCACTTATGTTTTCTATTAAAATCTTTGATCACAACCATCACAATATTTGAGGAGTCCACTGACAAAACCCGCTACGTCACTCCAGCCTGATTTTAAGGAAATTGACTTGTACGCTTCTTTTGGTTAACTATTCTTAGGATTTTCAATAATCATTTGTTACAAACTTTAAAAAAAAAGTATATCCTTTAATTAAAACAAAAATTAGTGTGACCAAACAGAGTAAATATTAGAAGAGGATGATCTATTGTTTCTGAACCAGATACACATCATCAGTGTTTCTTCCAGACTTTTTTCTCCGGTGGGGGGGGGGGGCACTTCAAATTTTCGGGTGGGGGGGGGGGGGGGCGATAGATTTTTTTCGGGGGGGGGGGGGGGCGGACACTGTTGAATGTATATATTTTCTATATAAATTCCATTTCGTTCGGGGGGGGGGGTGTGTGGGAGAGATGCCTGGAAGAAACTCTGCACATCATTAGTCTAATTTTGTAAAGAGTAAACACAGCAAAATACAAAATTATTACTCTTTCTGTTTTTTTTTTTCAGAAAATAATAACTTTTGACCATTTTTTTTAAACACTTATGCTCATACGTGTAAAAATAAGTGAAATATACAACTCGATTAATACCGCAGCCACACACCGTGACATAAAGCGACGGTGAAATGGCCGATATACCATTTAGTGAACTAACGAAATATTTTTTCGTTAGGTCTATGAACTTGTTCGCAAGAAAATATTTTAAAAAAAATTGCATCCTGTCATTACATTATTTTCTTATTTTCTATGAAAAGATATTTTGTTTCGTAAAAATGTTTCTGATTAAATTTAAAACTATCAGTTTAATACAATGACCTACTGTAGGCAATAATGGTGAACATAAACATTTTCTTTGCTCCCATCAATACAATGACCTACAGTAGGCCATACATAATCTGTTGACAGCTCTACTTAATCCGCGACCTATAAATCATCAATATGTTGCCCCTCCCACTATAAACCCAACCCAACACGAACGTAGACTTTTTTTTTCTCTAACAACCGTTGTCACACAAATTACAGCCATTCGCATTTTATATTGGGCGGGGAAAGGTGTATGTCTGAGGGGGGGGGGGGGGGGTAAAAGGTGTGTATTTGTGAGAGAGTGAGGGGATGGGGGTGGAAGGGTGTTCTGGAGGAAAAAAAAGGTCTTTAAAATGGCAACACCCAAAAGAAATAAAAAGAATAATAAAAAACAAACAAACACAAATGTGGTCTGTCACACACCCTCACTACAATAAAGACGACGGCTATTATAATTTAACACGAAAACAACAATACATAATCTTTCGACTTAGAACAGGCCACAACAGACTAAATCAACACATGCACAGAAAACTGAAGGTTGGGTGTAGCGAAATGTGCCCTTGTGGCAAGGCCCCGGAGAACACGGAGCACGTACTCCAGGAATGTACTTTGTATAGCCAGGCATGAGTCAGACACTGGCCCCAGCCCACCCCACTCAGGGAAAAATTATATGGGGCACCTGACAAACTGGAGACCACAGTCCGGTTTGTCCACGAAGTTGGACTTGTTGTCTGAATCCTCCACCATATTCACAATTAAGAACGAAGAAGAAGAAAGAAGCAACGTGGAAAAACAAGAGGTTCAGTCTAGCATCAATACAATTTTTAAAAATGTTTAACAAAACAAGCTTTAGCTTGGCCAGCTACAGGTGCTACGTAACATCCATCAGTGATGTGCACCGTATGACCTGTGACCCATATCTCAAACATATCGAGACAACAAACTGTAGTATTCGAGCAATGAAAAAAAATTATGTCATACATTGTTTGAGTTACGGTACCAAAGCAGGCTCTGGGCAGTATAATTTGTGATGTGGGGTTGAACAGCTGGGGGGGGGGGGGGGGCTCTTTTTTTCTTACAATTCTGAAAACGTGAAAACGAGACGCATTCTAAATAAAAATGTTATATAAAAGATTTTTGAATAAAACAACAACGTCACTGTATGCACATACAAAGGCTAAACGAGTTTTAACAGCTAGTTTTTTTTTTAAATAAAGCTTTCTTCAGCAGTAATACTACTAGTAGTTCCCGTTATAAATAACAACCGGTATGTAAAGTATACTAAATAAATAATAATACAAATCACATTGATTTTAAGCATACATGCTTATAAATTCAAAGAAGAATGCAGTAGCATGTATTTATATATTCAGAATGACTTATTAATAGCACTCATTTACTTTTCTATAAATAAGACTTGATTGAAACTGAAGTCTTGAACAAATATAACATCGTGTTTAATATAGCTAAGTATTGCTGGTGACTATGGATAAATGCTTAATCTGAACATGTGGGCTGTTAGTATTTTTCAGTTTTTAACTTTTCCGCATTCGCTGGTTTGACGTTATAAATTCTCACATATAAACAGCTAGGCCTATTGTAGAAATGGAGGCGGACATGAATAATCTCGAAAATGTGTATAAAATATTTAAAGAATATGGTTCCTTTTTCCAATTTTTAATTATGTTTTAATTAATTAAATAATACTTAATTATTTAACTAGATATGAATGAGTTTATGATTTTTTTTATTGGCATCGAAGAAATATATTTATGGTTGTAAAGTTGATAATACATTGAATCTTTAGTAAAGTTGATAATACATTGAATCTTTAGTAAAGTTGATAATACATTGATTCTTTAGTAAAGTTGATAATACATTGATTCTTTAGTAAAGTTGCTAATACATTGATTCTTTAGTAAAGTAGATAATACATTGATTCTTTAGTAAAGTTGATAATACATTGATTCTTTAGTAAAGTTGATAATACATTGATTCTTTAGTAAAGTTGATAATACATTGATTCTTTAGTAAAGTTGATAATAGATTGATTCATTAGAAACATGAAGAGAAATACAGCAAACATTACTTTATGTTATGTTAAAATATTTTATAGTCTCGGCCTAGACATGCAGTTTATGGTCAGTATGCTTTATCACCTCGTTCGCTTTTGCATTACAATTTTTTAAAATCGTCCAAAGAGGACTGATCTAGATTTTCATCAATGATATTTCTTTCTAACGAATACTTGTGAATAAATGTTTCCTTTTTTGTGTGCCCGAGACAAGTAATTACACAGCATGATTTTAAATTGTCTCCTTGTTCGCTTGAGTTTTACAGTATTTCACCATCGGTTTGTGAGGGCTGGTAAAGATTTACTAAAATAACAGGCCTAGTTATTTCTAACATATACTTTTATTAATTAAAAATGGGCTCATGCAAAATACTGTCTAATTTCAGTTATTTTTTTGAAACCGAAATTTTAAATAATTAATTGGTGATTTGATGCTTTATTGGTGGTTGGGAGGGGGTCGAGGAGGTCTCGAAAATAGGAAATCTTTTTTAAAGGCTTTATTTAGCTCACGCAATATGTCTACTTATCTGCAAATCTTGGAATTTTAATTTTCCTCTTTTTCATTTAAATAGTTGAGTATTATTGCATATTTAAAACAAATCATTTTAATTTTTAGTGCATTATTACTTAAAAGCTTGATATTAAAACAATCTATATATATAATTCTCTTCTTCGAGCCGTTAGAAAACAAGCTGCAAACGCTCTCCCTACCTCCCCACCCCTACATGGTTTTAGTGAGCTGTGTTCACTCTAAATGTTTACAAGCAGAGCCAACGATTTTAAACGTAGGGGGGGGGGGGGGGCGGGGGGGGGCGTCGGGGGGGGGGGCTTATGGTCCTTAACGAGCTACTTATAGTGTTTTAAAGAAATATTTTCAGTGTCAGCGTTGGTACTGTCGAATTCACAAATTATGAATTATTGAAAATTAGAAACAACTAAATAGCGGCGTATGTTATGCCGCGGGCCGGCTCGTTTAATATAATTGAAGTTATTTTCGTACACAAGATTTGTTCCTTTTTTTTTTTTTTTTTTTTTTTTTTTTTTTTACAAGATATGTTCCGATATGTGTAAAAATAATAACTCAAATTTCAAAAATAAAAAACTGTACAAACAATTTACTGAACGGCGCGTTTTGTCATTCTATACATTTAATATTCAAATTAGTTATGGTTTCGTTCTTAAATTTTTAACTTCGGTAAACAGATACAAGTACTGATAGTTCAGTGTGAAAATGAGACCAAAAGTTCAACAGACGTTTAATATTATATTTATTAAATAATAAACTATTATCTGCATTATATTTTAATTACTATTAAATTTTGCGATGTTTAAGAACATTGTTATATGTTGCTTCCCTTAGTAAAAAAGATACTTCTTTAATGGGAAATAACCATGGCGAACTAATATTCGATTTAAAGTTCATTAACCCCATTACAAACAATCCCTTCAAATTGAAGGTCAATTCAGCAAGAAAAACTGTATCTACATAGAAATATATTTCAATTAGCGATAGCAAAAAAATAAACGTGCGTCAATTATTTAAAAAATTCGCCATTATAGAAAGTACTATTTTATTTTTATATTTATTAACGAACTTGTCTTTACATGTGTGTAAAAATAATTTCGCACTTAGTCTAGAGCCTCATCTAGCACTTGGTCTAACACTTCATAGAACTCCTGATCTAGCCGGTGTCTTCCCAAACTTCTACTTATGTCTACAACGCTGTACTGTATTATTATGTCATACCCTTTACGACTTCTATGTACTCACTTAAGCTCTTTACCCCTGTCTGTTTATTTTATATCTAGTAACACCAAGTTCTCTATGCACTGGATTTATTCTTCTGTAATCTAACCACAAACGTTTAATGTCATTCCTTTAAAAAAATAATTCTGTGATAGACCACGTTCAGGCACCGTAATGCTGGAAGCATGAAGAGACCAGGTAGACTGGTATTATTGCCCAGTCTGGGACTGGAGTGAACTCACCTGTTTGAGGGGGTGAAATATAACGGTTGAGATTTCGTTAGGAACCGCTTTATCCCCCCCCCCCCCTCCCCACCTTCCCCACACCTTTCCGAGTGTTTAAAATAAAATTATAGTGTGTTGATAGCGATTTACCTTCGCTTCTAACTTCATTGCATTATTTTGAAAATATATGTCAGTCTCAATTTTCTAAAACAAAAAGGTTAAGCTCAAGTTTTGAAATTTAAATCGTAGTTGAATCGCTTTGTGTAGGTTCTATTATAAAATTTATGTTAAAACAATTGGTTTTTCAAAAAAATCAAAAGCTAATTATCATTTATTGGATGTTTTATGTTGTACTTTAATTTAGCAGGTTATACTCTGTACGTCATGACATAAGCACGTGAAAAAAACCGATAGACTCACCCACAAGATAACCGTTACACCACAATACCCTAACAACAAACGATACACGTGCACAGCGACCAACAAACCTACGCAACAACTCACACACCCAAGTAACGACCCACACACACAAAGAACGGCCTACACAACAACTCACACACACAAGTAACGACCCTCACACACAAAGAACGGCCTACACAACAACTCACACACACAAGTAACGACCCTCACACACAAAGAACGGCCTACACAACAACCCACACAACCTATACACCACCCCTCGCACCTAAAAACATAAACAACGACCCACACAACAACCCACACAACAACTCACACAATGAACTACGCACCTATACACATACACAAACAACCACCCACACAACGATCCACACCACGACCCACACACTTACACACAAACAACGACCCACACAACGACCCACAAACCTAGCCACACCAACAACGACCCACACACCTACCCACACAAACAACGACCCACACAACGACCCACACACCTAACCACACAAACAACGACCCACACAACGACCCACACACCTACCCACACAAACAACGACCCACACACCTACACACACAAACAACGACCCACACAACGACCCACACACCTACCCACACAAACAACGACCCACACACCTACACACACACAACGACCCACACAACGACCCACACACCTACCCACACACCTACCCACACCAACAACGACCCACACACCTACCCACACAAACAACGACCCACACACCTACCCACACAAACAACGACCCACACCGCGACCAACAAACCAACCCACGTCCGACACTGTGCACTACTAGACTAGCTACGATGTTTACACTTGGGCCTAGACCTAAATGGTACACATGTGTGGACGCCCACACGTTTAATTACTGAATGCAACACTGCCTGATTAGAACAGAGCTATAAATAGAAACAGCCTGCATACCGACACAAGCAATGCCTTTTACTGAATTACTTTCTACGAGAGAAATATACACACACACACACACACACACATATATATATATATATATATATATATATATATATATATATATATATATATATATATATATATATATACATATATATATATGTATATAGATTTATTTATATATATAGATTTATATATATATATATATATATATATATATATATATATATATATATATATATATATATATATACATATATATATAAATATAAATATATGTATATATATATATATATATATATATATATATATATATATATATATATATATATATATATATATATCCATACACATATACATATATATTTCGCATTTCTTTTCACAAAAAATAAGTATAAAATTATCTATTTAAAAGGTAAAATTCACTGTGTGCTGTCGTTTTATCAGTTTGTTTTTAAATGATAAAAGCGTCAGCTGAAATATTCAATTTCTTATTGGTTATTGCTTTTTGTTTGGAAATAGTGAGACAGAGTTAGTGATGTTTTAGTTACGTCTTACCATTTAATGTAGTAGGAAAGTATTGGACGTATGCATATGAAATGGTAAACACACCACTTTTTTGTGTGTATAATTATTATTTGTATTTTTTTTTCCATATATTTACGGTAAAGCTGAACACTAATTATTTGCCCTAATCTAACAATAATTTAAAAAAAAAAAATTGAAGAGAGTTTAACCAAAATCTTAACAAAATCACATGGGCAAACGATGTAGACCTAATCATGATACTTAGCTATTTCCTTAAACAATGAAATTCTCTTTGTAATTGTCGCTAACTTAAAACATAACAAAATAGCTTTCCACGTTATCGCTATATTTAACAAAATAAATTCAATTATTTAGATAATTCTTCATTTCTAAGTGGTCTTTTTTTTTCTTTAATATTTTCCTTGTATTGCGCTAAAGTCAGTTGTTTTTTTCCATGAAATCCTAAAAGTCTTTATTTAAACTTAAAAGTACAATTTTACTAAACAGTACTTTGGTTCGTATTTTACGAGTTTTGTATACTAACGATACATTACAACAGATACTAACAGATACTTCACATTTTATACCGTTTATAAAATAAAAATTCAAACTAAATAAAGCTTTCATTATTAACTAGCTGTAAGGGACATCGGGCGACAGGCAAAACATTTATTGAAAACTTTTGTTTTTGTTTATAATTCCTTTTCATCTGGTCAGTTCTCAAGAACAAATTTCATTGGAACAACATGGAGTAGAAACAATTCCATCCCAATATTTACCACTTAAAACCCGTAATTTGAAAAGCTACTGTATATAAAAGTTGTAAAAAAATTCTATTTAAGTAAGCCCTTATCAGCCCCTATTACACAATAATTCGTGCCTCTGATATTTATCAGTTTAGTCAACATACTGCCATAATCTGTCACAAGTCTAGCCCCAAACACCACAGTGTCTAGATGTATGATAGACTTAGATAAGTACATAGATCACTTTGATCCGGATGCGTGGTAACATAGCTTGATCAGATTATAGCCATTGTTGCCGTTTATATAAAAAATATAAAAAAATACACTGCCGTCGCCATGGCAACAGATCAAATGTAATTATCGTAAAATCAATAGAGCTGTATAGTGAAGCGATGGAGAGGTTACTCAGTAGTTTTTAGATCAGGGGTCTCCAAACTTTTCAGTCCGAGGGCCGAATTAACTATCAAATTTCAGTTCGGGGGCCATTTTCTTGCAGGCATGTCTTTGATTTTTCTGGGCTAAGTTTCTCAACCATCACTAACAAACGATTTTTCCTTGGACGAAAAGATCTCCGCCGGCCGGATGAGAGGACTTCGCGGGACGCATCCGGCCCGCGGGCCGTAGTTTGGAGACCGCTGGTTTAGATAGTCATAAAAATGCGTTTAGCTGAATATATATTATACTATTTATACAGAGCAATACGCGTGTTTGATACACAGAATTACGGTTATTTTAAACATGAACACTATTTTCTTGAACACTTGAAAGATTATCCTCCCACGTAGGGGGGGGGGGGGAGTAGAAATATTACATCATTCTATTTTAAGAGATTTTTTGTCGATAACATCATGCAGAACTAAACGCATCCTGAGTCATTAAGTAGATTGTACAGCAACAATAAATACAGATAATAACAGTTCGCCATTCCTCTAAATGGTAGCACAACTTGACATCACTACTATACTCGAAAACTTTGTCAAAGGTTTAAAATCCAATGTGTTGGACGAATATAGACACAGACTGAATATTTCTGGGGAATGAATAGTTAAGCCTGACAAATATTTCACAACCGTTCTAAGTCAATAAATAATTTAAAACAGTGTTATTACTACTTCCACGCCATTAGCTGAATAATTGTATACATCTTTGATAAGTCATTTATACATAGTGTTATTATTAATTTCACATTATTAGTTGATTAACTGTGTACCTTTTACCTGAGAATAAGAATAAAAATATGAACGCCAAATCTATCGTAGTAATGTTTCAGTAAAAAAGACTCAGCATCGTGTACGCAACAACGAAATGGGACGTTCACGTTAGACCCACGTAGCAAATATAGCTTTTACATCGTCTGTACGACAGACATCATATTGAATAGGATTAGTGTAACCCCACTCCTCTCCCCCCCCCCCCCCCCCCCCACACCCAAAAATTAAAAATTAAAAATACAAACAATAAAAACGATTGTGATACCATGTTATCCCATTTAAAAAACAAATGGAAATTCGCTTGTTACATTTTCGTAGGACACAACAGTTAAATATTGTGTATACAAGAAATAATGCGTAAGCCAGGTGTGCTAAAATGTGCATCCAGCCATCCTGAATAGACACAAACGTTCCAAACATAATAGTTGTATATGTTCTGCTCTGTATAACAAAATATAACAAATTATAATAAAAATAACCCACTCATTATACCCTCGTGTTATACACCATAAAACGCCTTATGCATTTTATTTACTCTACATTTCTTTCACGCTAAATGAGACGGATCAATTTAGTTGAAGATATAATTCAATAAAGCTTTAAGCATTTGAAAACTAAAGAAAATAGAGTATGGTTTTCTTTTATGGAAATAAACATTTTTTAAAATCGTTAGCTACTATAGATTATGCGACGTATAACCTTGATGCCGTTATCTGTATGCTACACGACTTTAAACCTTGATGCCGTTGGCTGTATGCTAGACAAATACGACGTAAACCTTCAAGCCGTTGGCTGTATTCTAAACCTATACGACTTAAAACCTTGATGCCGTTAGCTGTATGCTATACGACGTTAGACCTTGATGCCTTTGGCTGTATGCTAGACCTATACGAGTTAAAACGTTAAAGCCGTTGGCTGTATGCTATACGAGTTGAAAACCTTGATGCCGCTAGTTATATGTATCCTGTATGTATCCTGTATGTATCCTGTATGTATCCTGTATGTATCCTGTATGTATCCTGTATGTATCCTGTATGTATCCTATATGTATCCTATATGTATCCTGATGTATACTGTATGTATCCTGTATATATCCTGTATGTATCCTGTATATATCCTGATGTACTCTTGGTCTGACTCACCAGGCTGCACATTATGTGTACTCACTCTTGTTTTAGTGATTGATCGTAGTGTCGAGGATACCTGTCGTGCATGCTCACGTCCTTAAGCTCACGTCCTTGAGCTCACGTCCTTAAGCTCACGTCCTTAAGCTCACGTCCTTGAGCTCACGCCAAGGTTTGTTACGAATTGTAGGGATATTTATGCGAATGATATCAGAAAATATAGGTGGGTTTGGTTTAAGTAAAAAGCCTTCTCATTGTTTCAGAGTTATCTAAGCTTACTTTACCACACTTATTCCACTTTACCACAATTCTCTCCCTTACTATACCAATTCTCTCCCCTACTTTACCAGTTCTCTCCCCTATTATAATATTAGTTCTCTCCCCTACTATACCAGTTCTCTCCCCTACTATACCAGTTCTCTCCCCTACTATACCACAGTTCTCTCCCCTACTATACCACAGTTCTCTCCCCTATTATACCAGTTCTCTCCCCTACTATACCACAGTTCTCTCCCCTACTATACCAGTTCTCTCCCCTACTATACCAGTTCTCTCCCCTACTATACCACAGTTCTCTCCCCTACTATACCAGTTCTCTCCCCTACTATACCACAGTTCTCTCCCCTACTATACCACAGTTCTCTCCCCTACTATACCACAGTTCTCTCCCCTATTATACCAGTTCTCTCCCCTACTATACCACAGTTCTCTCCCCTACTATACCAGTTCTCTCCCCTACTATACCAGTTCTCTCCCCTACTATACCACAGTTCTCTCCCCTACTATACCAGTTCTCTCCCCTACTATACCACAGTTCTCTCCCCTACTATACCAGTTCTCTCCCCTACTATACCAGTTCTCTCCCCTACTATACCAGTTCTCTCCCCTACTATACCACAGTTCTCTCCCCTACTATACCAGTTCTCTCCCCTACTATACCACAGTTCTCTCCCCTACTATACCAGTTCTCTCCCCTATTATACCAGTTCTCTCCCCTACTATACCACAGTTCTCTCCCCTACTATACCACAGTTCTCTCCCCTACTATACCAGTTCTCTCCCCTACTATACCAGTTCTCTCCCCTACTATACCAGTTCTCTCCCCTACTATACCACAGTTCTCTCCCCTACTATACCAGTTCTCTCCCCTACTATACCACAGTTCTCTCCCCTACTATACCAGTTCTCTCCCCTACTATACCAGTTCTCTCCCCTACTATACCACAGTTCTCTCCCCTATTATACCAGTTCTCTCCCCTACTATACCAGTTCTCTCCCCTACTATACCAGTTCTCTCCCCTACTATACCAGTTCTCTCCCCTACTATACCAGTTCTCTCCCCTACTATACCAGTTCTCTCCCCTACTATACCACAGTTCTCTCCCCTACTATACCAGTTCTCTCCCCTACTATACCAGTTCTCTCCCATACTATACCACAGTTCTCTCCCCTACTATACCAGTTCTCTCCCCCTACTATACCAGTTCTCTCCCCCTACTATACCAGTTCTCTCCCCTACTATACCACAGTTCTCTCCCCCTACTATACCACAGTTCTCTACCCTACACAATTATCTCCAGTACCCCAAGAGTCTTCTACTGTTTACCTCGATTCTCCCCACCTTCTGTACACCAGTTCTTTATTCTGTTGTACAACCGTTAAATCCGTCTCCCACCCCACCCCACCACCCTTACTGAACCATACTTCTCTCCCCCTTGCCCCTTCCCATACGTTCATTCGTCCTAAGATTACCTAAGATTAATTTTCAATAAAAAATAATCACGAGCCCAATGTAATAAATATCAATCTTAGTTTAACATAGCTGAGCGACCAGCTGTTGCAAAACAAATCCACAATAATTCTGTATTTTATTATAAAATCGTTACCGGCTGTTCTTATTTAATTAGAAACCTAAACACACCGACTCTATAGAACAGAAACTTTGATAATTATGTTTCAAACAAAGAATATTATAGGAGTTTAAGTTACTTTTGAGATACTAGATCCAACATGGTTCAATTGTCTGGTTTATTATGTTAAAATGCATATAAACACATGAAAGTCTAAATAGAAGATGAAGTAGAGCTTATCTATCTGCCCTGTCTATAAGAAAAGTTATGTGTTCAACCCAGCCGAATTTATTTACCCCAATTCTATTCAGGTACTTATTAGAGCTGGGTAGACTCAGAGATGTCATACGGACGCGGAACCGAACTCGCTACTTTCGGGTTAGCTTTCGAGCACTCTACCACTAGACAACAACACGCAATTTCCAAGTTTAAGCCAAAAATAGAAAATAACACCCATAAATAATCGTCAGTATAATTCCCCCTCTTCTTTAACGCTATTTAAACCAAACTATAATCTCACCCATGTAATATCGATCCAATGATCGCAGCCTGGATATGATTAATGTTGTTATAACATCCAACAGTATATTTATGACAGACTTTTGAGATTCAACCACTCCGGCCCAAGACTCAACATTATCCGAGATCATATAGAAATAAACGAGGAAAATAAATTGTGTATGTTGGAGATGTTTTAAACAACGTATTACATTCACTCAAGTGAATATTGTCAACTGAACGCTAGCCAAAACATAACGGTTGCTAAATAAATCCCTAAAACCGTAGCCCAATAATTGTTCTTCTTACAAACGTTACGCCAAAAGTTTTGTACAAAAAGTTTAAAACCCCATGATATTAATAACAAACGTTAGGATGATACACATATTTAATATCTCCGGAATATGTGAATCTTTGTTTTATAAAAGGGTTTACATTTAAATAGTTTATTGGGGGGAAAAAAATCAATATTTGTTTTATTAAAGGGTCGACATTGAAATAGTTTATCGCGAGTAAAATCAATGGTTGTTTTTTTAAATGGGTCACCATTTAAATAGTTTATCGAGAGTAAAATCAATAGTTATTTTATAAATGGGTCAACATTGAAATAGTTTATCGAGAGAATCAAATAGACATTATCTCTCTCTTTTGATATGAATATACGGATGGAAAGTCATATAAGAAAAACTAACGCTTTAGTTCGGATGATTAAATAAAAATCGTCGTTTGCAATACATCTATTCAATTGTCCATCCATCGGCTGTCCATTGTTAAATTTTTCATTTCCTTGAAACATTTTTCTAAAAAATAATTCCATCACGGGAGATTGGCCGATAAGGTTAGACTCAAGGCTTATAGGCTTATAAATAAACGTGTTGTTAAAAATAGAAATGGGATGACATAGTGCCTAAGTAGGGGCAAATATTGTTTTTTTTATTTAAAGGCATAGTGAGAAAAAGTTGATGCCCCACTGTGTAATGGGAAGATAAATCAGCAGGTAACTACGTATATTGAAAAATGTATTAGTGGAATGTGTAGGGGAAAAAGTTAAGGCTATAGCAAATTTAATTCAGACTGGTTGAGTGAAAGATAAAAACAAAAATATAAATCGTAACAAAATTATTTTGATTTCATTTTAAAAATGTGTTTTACACTAAAATGCAGTGTAAATGATAGTAAAAGTTGTCCAAAATAGTTTTTAAATGTAGTTGCATGATGAATGGTGAAATGTTGCATCAATGAAGGCGGGAAGGGGTGGGGGGGATGAAAGGATGGTTTGTGTAAATGGCGAAATATTAGATCAATGAAAAGGAGGGGGGGGGGGGTTTAAAAGATAATTTATGTGAATGATAAAGGGGGATGAAAGGATGGTTTGTGTGGATGGAGCGATGTCAAGTCGGGTTGATTGATTGTTAAAAGATTTCCATTTTATTTTTAAAAATCTGTTATTACATGTGAAACCACAATTTTTACATAAAAATACTCTAATTATAAAAATAAGAAAAAAACAGAATCAACTTTGAAACAAAAATTTTTAAAACTTACTTTTGTTCGTCTGATAGCTCATGAGAGCTTCTGTGATTTGAAGACCTGTAGGATAAAATACGATGTTACATGCGATGTTACATAATGTTCGTCTTGTTGAGTTAGATAAAATACGATGTTACAGAATGTTCGTCTTGTTGATTTAGATAAAATACGATGTTACATAATGTTCTTCTTGTTGAGTTAGAAGAAATATGATGTTACATGCGATGTAACATAATGTTCGTCTTGTTGATTTAGATAAAACACGATGTTACATAATGTTCGTCTTGTTGAGTTAGATGAAATATGATGTTACATGCGATGTTACAAAATGTTCGTTTTGTTGATTTAGATAAAATACGATGTTACATAATGTTCGTTTTGTTGATTTAGACAAAATACGATGTTACATAATGTTCGTTTGTTGATTTAGATAAAATATGATATTACAGAATTTTCTTCTTGTTGATTCAGATAAAATACGATGTTACGTAATGTTCGTTTTGTTGACTTAAATAAAATACGATGTTACATAATGTTCGTCTTGTTGAGTTAGATGAAATACGATGTTACAGAATGTTCGTCTTCTTGAGTTAGATTACATCGATTTTTTTAAACAGTTGCATAAAAATTTACCCCCCCCCCCCCCCAACACGCACAGGCAAAATAAACAACAACAAAAAATACTCAAATGCTTTGAAACATATTTTACAAGTGTGTTTGTTTTTGTTTAGTTGTAATGTTTTCTATGTTTTTATGGTGTGTAGTGTCTGGTGTGTAGTGTCTGGTGTGTAGTGTCTGGTGTGTAGTGTCTGGTGTGTAGTGTCTGGTGTGTAGTGTCTGGTGAGTAGTGTCTGGTGTGTAGTGTCTGGTGTGTAGTGTCTGGTGTGTAGTGTCTGGTGTGTAGTCTAGTGTGTAGAGGTTGGTGTGTAGTGTCTGGTGTGTAGTGTCTGGTGTGTAGTGTCTGGTGTGTAGTGTCTGGTGTGTAGTGTCTAGTGTGTTGTGTCTGGTGTGTCTGGTGTGTAGTGTCTGGTGTGTAGTGTCTGGTGTGTAGTGTCTGGTGTGTAGTGTCTGGTGTGTAGTGTCTGGTATGTAGTGTCTGGTGTGTAGTGTCTGGTGTGTAGTGTCTGGTGTGTAGTGTCTGGTGTGTCTGGTGTGTAGTGTCTGGTGTGTAGTGTCTGGTGTGTAGTGTCTGGTGTGTAGTGTCTGGTGTGTAGTGTCTGGTGTGTAGTGTCTGGTGTGTAGTGTCTGGTGTGTAGTGTCTGGTGTGTAGTGTCTGGTGTGTAGTGTCTGGTGTGTAGTGTCTGGTGTGTAGTGTCTGGTGTGTCTGGTGTGTAGTGTCTGGTGTGTAGTGTCTGGTGTGTAGTGTCTGGTGTGTAGTGTCTGGTGTGTAGTGTCTGGTGTGTAGTGTCTGGTGTGTAGTGTCTGGTGTGTAGAGTCTGGTGTGTAGTGTCTGGTGTGTTGTGTTATGTGTGCGCCCGTCACGCGTTACACACGATGTAGCCCATTTTCCTTTGTCCTACCCACCAACTGCCATCTGTTGTATTTTATAGCTAAGTTATGACTATTTTTCTACAGCATTAAAAAGAAAACTTTATGTCTGAACTAAACACAGTCTATTAATATTTTTAAATACTTTATGTATTTCTTTTTATAATTGTGTATTATTCTACAAGTAATTTCTAAGAAGCGTATTTCTTAGATATTTTTGTTTCGCGTCAGACATGTAATTGACAGTGTCAGTTTGCCTTGCATGTTCGCTTTAGTATTAGTTTTCATCAAAGGCTTGTGAGGACTGATACAGATTTACAATAGTAATACTTTCTTACTTGTAGCCTATTTTCATTCATTTAAGATGTTTTTATTATACATAGATCTAATACAAAACGTCTAATAACAACTTTTATTTTAAACCTGAAAATGTAAATTTGTTATTAAATTATGATTCAAGGGATCCAACATTTTTCACAAAGTATCTACCCACGCCATGAATATCCATAACATCCAGCTATTATAAACTTTTAAAAATTATATTTATTAATGTCATTAATTTTTATTTATCAACGGGGATTAACTTAAATCCCTCAAACGCCACTCAACCATGTCGTCAATGTATGGCCACCCGTTATCTTTTTAAAGCCTCATATTATGGTTAAAATATTTCACATGAATACATTTTAAAATGCATAGTTGTCTTTTATTTCCCTTTATGTCGCAGTAGCGTCCCCTTATTACACCCCCTCCCACTGACAATCTGTCGTATAGCTGGTATAGATTTTTTTCTTCTCTGGCGCGCCTACGTGAACGATTCAGCACCATCTTGCGAGATTTTAACATGGTTAATTTATGGCGCTATTTTGGGATCTTGAGTCACGGCGTGCAAGCTGTATGTCAGACACGCGTGTTCTATTGTTACATCGGCTTGCAGTAATAAGTGGGTGGTACTTTGGTTACTGATGAAGTAATAATTTAACTAGAACAACACAGACACACACACACACATGTTCTATTGTTACATCAGCTTGCAGTAATGAGTGGTACTTTGGTTACTGATAAAGTAATAATTTAACTAGAACAACAAAGACACACACATGTTCTTTTGTTACATCAGCTTGCAGTAATGAGTGGTACTTTGGTTACTGATGAAGTAATAATTTAACTAGAACAACACATCCGCTACAACTATAATATTGACTGTTGGTAGTTAAATTTCTACAAATAACAGAGTAAAGCGTCAGTCCGGTTATGTAAATTTGAAGATTGGCAGGCTACTAAAGAATATTTTGTAAACCACGTTTGTTGTTTTAAAAGAAAAACCTCAGTCGACTATGGGGGTCGTCCATAAATGACATAACAGGGGAAGGAATGGTTCGAAATTTTCTGACGATGTGTAATCAGAAATGGAGGTGGGTGGGGGGGGGGGGGGGGAAGGGTGGTTCAGAAAGTGTGGCGTCACAATTGCATTTCTAAAAAAAAAAAAATTACCAGCTGATATTTTAGTCTTTTTTTGTGCTTTTCTGAGATATATTTGGTAAATTGTATTAGAAATGTATAATTGTTATACTCTGTGCTGACCGAGCTCCGGCAATAATTTAGAAAAAGAATCGATCTTTAAAAAATTTAAACTGCTATTCTGTGTGGGGTTGAAGGCTGAGGTGTGACGTCATCTTAGGGGAGGGGCCTAGCTGTTTGTGATGATGTAAAAATCGTACAAAAAAGCATGGTGTCTTTTCTGGATGACTCATGTGTAAGAAAACTATATATATATATATATATATATATATATATATATATATATATATATATATATATATATATATATATATATTCGTGTGTGTATGTGTAAGTGAATGTGCATATAGCAGTGTGAATGAGTATCAATGTATATTCATATATGTACATCTATTTGTATGAGTGTAAGCAAAACTAAATAAAGATATGTATGGATAATTAACACCAAAATATTTACATATTTAGACATTGTTCTTATACGTATATCTTACACAAATGACGTTTTCTCCGTTGTTACGTATATACGTAAAACCTCTAATAGACACCAAGTTTTGAAACAACGAAATCATTCATGTTTAACCATTTGTTTGAAGCCACTGAATAAATCAACCCCTAGCTTAAGTCTAAATGTTTCTCACAAAGCTGGGAGCTCTTTTTATCCCGCAATAAAATAAATTAATAACATTTAATTGTCTATTGTGACGGTGAATAAAGCATTTAGTTTTATTGTTAAATGTATTCCATAATGGAATGAATAAAATTTTTTTATGATGTTGATGATTTATTGTTATATGTAGTCGAGCCTGTTCCATAATGGACTAAATAAAATATTTTATGATGAGTTCATGTTTTATTGTTCGACAACAAGCAAATCGCTAGGCACTACCAACATAATGATCATGACACTGAACACACCACTAACAAGACCACTAACAACACCAGTAACTACACCAGTAAAAACACCACTAACAACAATACAAACAACACCACTAACCACACCACGAACAACACCACTAACAACACCACTAACAACATCACAGCCCCAGCCCCTGGACAACACTTCACCCCAATTGAATGATATGGAAGGAGCAACCCCTCATCTCCCCACCTCACCTTTTTAATGTGCGACATTTACTGGTTCTTTATGTGCTTTTACGCCAGCACAAAAAAACGTGTAAATAAAATAGTTTAACAGGTTTTTTTTTTACATTTGTTAAACAAATCATGTTTTGCTGCTACAAATTATAGGGTAGGGAAGAGTTCAAATTGAGAAATTTGATTTGGGAATATATAAAAGAAAAATATATCAATATTTAACAAAAGAAAGAATTTAGATCAGTTAGACAACAGTTTCTTATAGCAATATCGCGTGCATGCTAAAAACTGTAAATTGATAATTAATTAGTTGAAGTAGAGTTGACCTGTTTGGCATGTTCGTGGTCCCCGCTGGTTGCCGCACCAATGACGTCATTCAACCATTCTCGAAGAAGTGAGTTACCATGCCTTCAACAGCGGGTACAAGCGTGAGACGTGTAATGTACGTGTGGGCGCATATCCCTACTCTTTGTTGAGCTGATGGGAAGACATAGCAGGGGGTTATTGATGGGGGTCGGTGATGGGGGTTATTGATGGGGGTGGGTGATGGGGGTTATTGATGGGGGTCGGTGATGGGGGTTATTGATGGGGGTCGGTGATGGGGGTTATTGATAGGGGTGGGTGATGGGGGTTATTGATGGTAGTGGGTGATGGGGGGGTTATTGATAGGGGTCGGTGATGGGGGTTGTAGTGGTGGGTGAAGGGGGTTGTAGTGGTGGGTGATGGAGAATGTGGTAGTGGTTATTGGGAATGTAGTGATGGTGATGGGGAATGTAGTGGGTGATGGGGATTGTAGTGGTGGTGGGTGATGGGGAATGTAGTGATAGTGGGGGATGTAGTGGTGGTGGGGGATGTAGTGGTGGTAACGGGGAGTGTAGTGGTGATGGGGAATGTACTGGGGGTGATGGGGAATGTAGTGATAGTGGGGGATGTAGTGGTGGTAACGGGGAGTGTAGTGGTGATGGGGAATGTACTGGGGGTGATGGGGAATGTACTGGGGGTAATGGGGAATGTAGTGGTTGTAATGGGGAAAGTAGTGGTGGTGGTCGATGGGGAATGTAGTTTCTGTGACCACGGCATAAGAAGGGATAGCACTATACTCAGCATCCTTTACTTTCCTTAACGTGAGTCAAGGACCCATTAAAGCTGGGTAGATTCAGGGACTTTCTAAGTAAATAAAACAATGTAAATATTGTGAAATCTTTCCCAAACCGCAAGAACATAATCTACCGAATTTATTTCTTAGGTTATTAAGCAGTTGAGTTCAGTTATGTCAGATAAAAAAAATTAAATGTACTCTGGTCTAGGATTAGTGCTAATGCTATAACGCTGGGTTAGGTTTAGGTCATTGTTTATGGTTACGGCATAATGGGTTTAACACAGGTAGTGTTGTTAGCAAAAATTAGCTATAGGACGATGGACGAACTGTGATAATAACTTTTCCTAATAGCTTTCAAAATATTTAAACTGCACTACAAATTACTATAAAAAAATCGTAGATCTAGTCCACCTTATTCTTAAAATGTATCAAAATATTTCCTTTATGGAAAATGGCCTTATTAGAAATGATTGTATACCTGCTTTAATTGTTCTACACCGTAGTAATATTT
Source organism: Physella acuta (assembly GCF_028476545.2). Classification (NCBI taxonomy): domain Eukaryota; kingdom Metazoa; phylum Mollusca; class Gastropoda; family Physidae; genus Physella; species Physella acuta. Next base: position 214,580 of record NW_026732788.1, read on the forward strand.
TGACACATAGTCGCGGCTTATTCAGCGGGTTATTTTATGAGTAAATAAATACAAGCGGATTGTAATCAAGACAAGGAAAGCAATCAAAACATACAATACCTTCATTGACGTAATTTACGCCATTGTGTACCCTAAACAGGAAGTTAAAGTTTATGTGTGCTCACTATGGCGTCATCGGAATGCGTGTACGACTAAAAATAGCACAGAATGTTTACATATTTTTCACGTTACTTTTTATTGTGCCGCCTCAATATGAATCGTGCATTGAATTACAGATTTAAATTAAACACCTTTATAATCAAAATGGATAATAAATGCAAAGTCACAAATATCGTTAAAACTTTGGTCCTTAAATGGAAATTAAACTTACATTTTACAGATGTATTTTAATTTTTTGAGTACAGTTTTACATAGACATGTACTAGCCCATAATAAATTTTTAATATACATTATTTTAAAACGAATTAAAAATCTAATTATGTAAAAAGGTGAATTAAATGTATAATTATGTCAACAACAAAAAAGAATAAAAAAATCCAATTATGTCACAAAAAATAATTAAAAAATCAAATTATGTTACAGAAATTAATTAAAAAATCTAATGATGTAAACATGTAACTATAAATCTAGTTATATCAAAGCAAATGTCATACAATCTTCGCCTACGTCTCCGGCTTGAAATGAATCTGCTCAGTAAAATAGGGTGAAATTTAAAAAATGGACGTTCTACCTAAGAGATGCCTAAAAGAAACTACGTTGATAAAAAAAATACAAACTTTTATCAAAAACAAGCTTTTAAATGTGATAAAAAAAAACATTTTCGCCTTTAAGGTTTTTACCATTAAAGAAAAAATAATTATGATAATTTTTTAGTGCGTCTTATACTTGTTATTGAAATGTTGTTTTTGTGTGTGTGTGTTTTAGGGTGTCCTCGAGATCTTTAGATGATGGGACAGAGATTAGAACACATAAAATGTCCACAAACTGTATTGACAAGATGTTCAGCATGTCCAGCCAATTTATTATTGTCCAACGATTTTATTTAAACCTTTGTAGCCGATGAATTGTCCAGCGATTTTATTTAAACCAGTATAGCCGATGAATTGTCCAAAAAAAATTATTTAAACCATCATACCCGATGAATCGTCCAGCGATTTTATTCAAACTAATTTAACCGATGAATTGTAAAAAAATATTTTTGCCGATTTTAATTTGTTTCAAAGTGTTTTCATAAAGGGTTTTTATTTTTATTAAGTGTATGGGATGGCCAGGAGGGGAAGGAAACCTATGAAGTGGGCACTATTTGTCGTCTAACGCTTGTACAGTATTGCATGTATTACAGTATTACGTAGCAAGTGGCAATATTGCATGTATTACAGTATTACGTAGCAAGTGGCAATATTGCATGTATTACAGTATTACGTAGCAAGTGGCAATATTGCATGTATTACAGTATTACGTAGCAAGTGACAATATTGCATGTATTACAGTATTACGTAGCAAGTGACAATATTGCATGTATTACAGTATTACGTAGCAATTGACAATATTGCATGTATTACAGTATTACGTAGCACGATCGGGGGGGGGGGATGAGAGTGGTGGAGAAATAAAAGCATTTTTGCAAGTATAACAGTTGTACTCGACATGAGGGAGAGGGGGGGGGGGGGGAGTAGGGGCATTACTGCATTTAATACAGTATTACCCGGCACGCTAAAACGCAATACTGACAAATAGTAGATAATTAATTAACACAATCATAATTAATCTCACCTATCGCAGAGGATGCTGAGCTAGGTTTAATTAATGCTATATTTGCTGGCTAGTTGGTTGCGGACTGAAGTACATTTGGTTGGAGATTTTGTGGGAGTGGTTGTAAGCCAGTTAGGTAAGTATCGGTTAAATTCATTAATTTCAGCGTTAACTGAACTAATTAAAACTCTAATTGGTAATGTTTGCTACTTTTCAACACAATGTTCTCGATTTTGACATTTTCTAAAATGTTTTGAAGATTTTTTAGGTTAACCAAAAATATGTGATTTTTTAAAATGTTTTTTTAAAATTTACCATGGCTAGTGTAATTATTTTTTGTTCTGAAATTCGAGGAATTTTTATTAGCCCTGGTGTGATATTAAAGAATGTTTGTTTGTGGTTTTACTTCATTTAATATCATTACTTTTAAAAATAAAAATCTATATTTTTTTATAAATTCTAAAAAAGTATTCTTAAATTATTTTAATTCTTAATTGTTAAGTGATAATATATTTCGACTCATTAAAAATGAACTATGAGAAAGCGATTACACTTTGTATTTAGCTTGATTAAAAGAAACATTAAAAAACCTCTAAGTATACCGGCAAATATATTCATGATCTATCCCACTAACAACAAGAAGGTTCAACGAATAATAAACCCTTCTAAAGTGATGTGATTTTTAACTTTCTCGTAAACAGAGAATAGAGAAAGTATTGTAATCATTAAATGAAGTTTTTGCCAGTTTTCGCCGTGTTACATCTCTTTACTTAATCGTATACAGAACATAAACGATTCAATGTAATCGTGCAAAGAATCTAACTAGAAATTTTGACAAATTATGACGATCAAATCCTTCCGGAAGCGGAAAACTTGGCAATTTTGACCGTGTCTGTTAACACGATAACTTTAGCACCGCATCAGTTAAGCTGGAGAAAATTCAAATATAAGTGTTATATCACATTTGTTGTTCTATATCACATTTCGAGCGATTTCCAGTAACCGGAAGTTATATTTACTCCAATTGCGTTTCTCAAAAGCCAAGAATCCTAGCTAATAACCTATGCCTATGTTTGATTGTTCAACTTATCAGCGTGTGTATGCTACTGTGTCAGCTCATCTGTGTCCATCAGCTACATAATATTTGTGCTAAACTATTCTCCTTTCTATTCCACATGAATCCTTATACCCAGTCCGATTATAAAAATAATATTTGCTGTTGTATTTTAAAATAAAATCCATATATCATCTAACCGTTTACAAATGCATGTTTTTCCTGTAGTATTTTCAAATGAAACTTTATAACCAACCCGTTTACTGTCAAAAGAAAAGAACAATAAATTTTGTGTATAAATTTGCTAAACAAAATGCACATCCACTCCATTAATATGTAGATTAAATATAATGTTATTATTGGATATTTAAAATACTAATTATAGTATAAGTGTTAAAAAGGATAGAAATAGTTAAATATAATTATATGAACATATATTTCATAATTGTTTAATATTTGCAGTATCTTCCCATTTAAAATTGCGTTTAAAAAAAATGGGAAATCACCCAAACAAATTTCTCAAAAGTCTTTTAAAAGGTAAAGAAAACATAGTATTAATAAAAAAAAATTATAATTCATTATGAAATTAAGTAGAAAATATTCATTTGCTTTGATTGATGTGTACATTATTTATAATTCATAGATTTTTAAATAATATTACATGACTCCAATGCTAATAAATACTGTTAGTTGTTTTAAATTTTGTGTTTATTTAATACTGAACTCTGCAATAGCACTACTAATGGTTTTTGCAAGTAGAGTTTCGGTAACTTTAACAACACTCTATATAGAGAATTATGTTAAAAAATTTAATGTTGATGTACTTGTTTTAATTGCAAATAAAAGTATTTAAAAAAAAAAAAAAAATTAAAATAAATATTTAGCTCGTCAGACACTCTACCGCCCCCCCCCCCTCTGCCCCCATCACCCTCAGATATGATAACCCCACATCCCTCTTAACTGCTCCAACGACCCCCCCCCCCCCACCACAACATCAGTTTCGAATATTTATTCATTTACTTATTTACCTATTTTTGTAATTCACTATTGTAAACGAAATCTGTGTGTGTGTGTGTGATTACTCTACTGGTTATTCATTTTTCTTTGGTATTTACTATGTTTATTGTACAGAATGAGATGAAATCCATGCAAACCAGCTTTGTTTTCGACTATACTTCCATACGTTATACTCTTCCACCACTTTTGTTGGGAAACATGTTGCAAACCAGCCTGTTTTCATTTTTGAACCAACAAGCTTTAAATCCAATGTATCTTTTGTATTCCACCAATGTAACTATCTTGTAAATATGCGCCCAAAGGGCGTGGAATGTTACTGTATTTGTTTTAAATTGGAAAATAAAAGTATTTAAAAAAAAAAAAAACACACTCTATTACAGGGGTCGGCAACCTTTTGAGCCGGAAGAGCCACAAGTTACAATTTACAAAATTTCACAGTTTTTAAAGAGCCACAAACATTTTTCACATTTCAATATTTTGGTATTTGATTAGGATTAGATATATAAATTTGATTCGAAATAAATAGCTTTAAATATGAAGAATATTTATACTTAAAAACATACTAATATTTCGCACAATAGAAGCCAATAACTGTTTTTTCTATAGATACGGACACTACTGGCCAAGGAGGTGTCTCCCATAGCCAGGCAGGTCTCAACACTACCAACTCCCACTTACTTTCTTGGGTATCTGTCACTTCTGTCCTTCGGTTCTCACCAGGCTTTTCTTCCACCCCACTGCACGCAGGGTAAACTCGTACCCCACCGTCTATAACCCCGCTCAGCCGTAGGAAGCTAATAACTAAAAAACCACGTTAGTCAGGTCAAATTAATGCATATTGACCGCTAAATGCTTTCTGAATAAAATAACATTCCCCAGTTAGCGATATTCAAAAAAGTCGGCACTTCCAAGAATGGAACCGTCGCCACTGTGCTGGCCACAGCACGACTGTGAGGCTGGGCCTGGTGCCCAAGCGGCTGTCAGCTGTCCGTATACTTTCAATCTCACCTACTCTTATTGTTCTCTGCTGATTGTGTTTTTATCCTGTTTAAAGTTGTTTTTTTTCTTTATAATATTTTTAATGAGTTGTAAAAATAAAACAAAATTAGTATTAATATTTGTTCATGGAACTAGAGAGCCGCATCCTGACATCAAAAGAGCCGCATGCGGCTCGCGAGCCGCAGGTTGCCGACCCCTGCTCTATTAAACTGTAACATTCATCAATTAAGAGAAACTATTTATAATGTACTTGGTGTGCAATATCGTCTTACGCCTTGAATGCTAATTGCATCTATTACTTGTATTTAAATGCACTAACCTATAGTCATACTAACACATAAGATCGTAGTATTTTTTTTTAAATAATTGACATACATTTCATTTAGTACGTGGTACTTTTAAAATAAAAAGGAGTCTTTTAATAATATCTCAATAAAAAATATATAAAATAACAACTCTATTAGAAAACGACAGATACACACACTGCTGCGAATACATGTCCGCACACTACACACAAACAATTCCAAAAGCATACGTATTAGAACACTGGGAAGAATTTAAACATGTAATAACAAAACTCACTATTAAAATAGCTAGGGAAATGGACATTGCAAGGAAGGAACAAGAAGAATAGCTAGAAAATCAATTAGACACACTAATTAGTTACAAAATAACACTCGAGACAAAATAGATGCAACAGAGCAGTTACAATTTACCAAATATCCCTGTTTTTAAAGAGCCACTAACATTTTTATTTCAATATTATGATATTGACTAGGATTATATATATATATATATATATATATATATATATATATATATATATATATATATATATATATATATATATATATATATATATATATATATATATATATATATCTTTAAATACGAAATAATATTTATTCAAAAAAAATCTGCTCGAATAATAAAATCAGTAATCAAAGTATATGACTTTAATTATTGAATACTATTTATAAAAGTTTCGCCTTGCATGCCTTTTGAAAGTTTGTTTTAACCTGGCTAATAACTTGTTTTCCGTTTCAAGCATGCCTCTAGATTTGTATTTGTTAGTTGGCTTCTATACGTTATTATATTCTTGCAAGAAAACACTTGCTCGCATGAATAATTCCAACTTCTTTACCTTACTGTAGCATCCTGCAAGACTATTCCATGCGTCACATATTAGGGCCTCAACTCGCGGCATTTCTTTTAGAGCTGTCCAGTTGTACAGTCAAACGTGCATGTTTTACTAGACCTCCAAATCATCTAAGTTGATCTTGAGATACGTGAACTTACCGCTCCACAAATGTTTGGTTTTCAAATCTAGCTATTTAATTTGAAGCGAACCAGCATCAATTCCAAATAGCTCAAAGTTAATCTTATTTGTTTTTGTTTTGAGAGAATCTACTATGAACGTCAGAGTACTTGCATTTCTTTTGAATTGCTCAAATCTCTCAGTGAACCCATCCTTCATTTTGTTTATAGCAATGATGAAGTGATTCATGTTAATTTTAGCGTTTGTTTTATCATGGCATTTTTTTCCCCAGATTTTTCGAAATGAAGTAATTTACCGCTTTCCGCGTCTTCAAACAAAATGAAGTAACTTTTTTTTCGAAACAAGCATCTTCTACAAGCAAGGCATAGGCTGGGTTTTCCTTTCCATGCAGTTTTTCATTTAGCTCGTTATTTTCTTTGTGATCTCCACTATGAAGTGGAATGTTGCAATTTGGGATACACAAGTTAATAGGAAATACATTGTGTCCTAACTAAATATTCTAATAGAACAGCGAGTGTTTTTTGTTTATGTTTTTTTTATTTTATCGTTCGTTACCGAATGTTGCAGTGCAATATTTTTATGAATTTTGAAAATAAAATAAAATAATTATTAATATATGTCCATGGAGCTGAAGAGCCGCAATTTGACACCAAAAGAGCCTCATGCGGCCCGCGAACCGCGGGTTGCCGACCCCTGTACTAGGCTGGAGCCAAGACCTTTGGAAAGGTTATCGCAGAGAGTGCATTAGTTCTTGTTTACCAACCTTCTGGTAGCGACATAAGCGCTTGCTTCCCCTGTTCTTGTGCCCACTGTTACATCCTGGTTAGTTTCAACTCAAGAACGACTCGTGTTTACGTTCCATACTTTTATTTGGTCTCAAATATTCACATTCCAGAGTAGCCCTCGACCTAACCGCTACCAACTAACCCCTGACAACCATTCACTCCAGCTGTTATACCGCATTCGACCTTGGGATAACAATACATCAACACACCGGGGTTAACAATACTCTAGGGTAAACTCACACACGCACTCTCCCCTATTTCTGGATTATTCTAACCTATTTCTATCTAAACTACAACTGACCCGTAACACCCACTAAAATATTGTGTATATTTTATAGCTAGAGATTAGACAACTAATGGTCAGTCTGGACGCCCCAGTGGGAAGCGATATAACCAATTAGGTTTAATGATTGTGGCGTGATTGAACGCGCGCAGAGGTTCAATGGGTAGTCCAGAGAGATAAATTAGCATAAGAGGTGCAGAATTTTTTCAGAGCTGTCAGCAGTATTAACTGTAGAGCCACGTAGTCTAAGTAAAGATAATTTTTTAAGGAGTAGATCAGAACAGAAACTGTAATACTTATATGTATTGCTTAATTTGTATTATAAGCAACGTCTCATTTAGTTCCCAAGGCACATGAGGCCAGTATAGAAAGCTCCATCCACTTTTGTTAGTCATCGGGAGATTTTCCTGGCAGTCCGCCATGACAGTCCTGCCTCTGCCAGTTGCTTCCCCTCCTTGCGCCTCCATAGTGTGTGTCAATTAAATGTTATCGTTTGTCTTAAATGTTATCGTTTGTCTTAGTTGTTATTGTCCTCTTAAATGTTATTTTAATCTTAAATGTTATCGTTATCTTAAATGTTACCGTTATATTAAATGTTATTTTAATCTTAATTGTTACCGCTATCTTGAATTTTATCTTAAATGTTATAGTTAATCTGAAACTTAAGTGTTGAAGGCCGCTATATCAATCTTACCAAGGGGTATGTGAACATATTTTACAACACACAAACATTCACATTTCTACCACCCTGCAACTAGACTTTAAAACACCCAATAATAACCCAGTGTGACAGATGTTACTAAAGTAATTTCTGTTAAATAGGTGGTGAAGTAGAGTTCATCTAAATATTTGACCTAGGTGTATGAAGGGATTGTGTGGTTAGCGCTGTATCTAGTGATTTTTAATTGTATTTCTAAATTAAATTATTAATTTTGAAATGAAGTCTTTATTGCCGTAAATATCAATAGTAATCAGTAATTAATTTATGTTCAGAATTTAAGTCGACGGCATGGTCGGGCGTAAGAGCACATGCCTGTAAACATAGAAGTCTCGAGTTCGAATCACGAGTAGAAACGCTCTTTATAATCGTAATTTTAAATTATGGCGGAGGCAATACCCTTCTAAAGTATAATAATATAGTAAAAAAGAAGAAGTAAATATTCTGACAATACTAAATATAACGTACATTTCATAGCACTAAATGTGACAATAGCAATGTGCACTGTATGATTGATTGGTTATTTACTAGTCGTTGTAGTGTTTTTTTTTTTTTTTTTTTTTTTTGGAAGGCAAGATTTTGAGCAAATGTTTACATTGTGAAGATCTCGAGAGCATTTGTACTTTGTGATAAAATTGAGGGATTTTAAATAAAATGCTTCGTTTTTTTTAATTGATTAAAAATATACTGAAACCGCTAGTGAGATCGAACTTACTTCGAAATTAAAAAAAAAATAACTTAACAATTGTTGCGAAGTTAAACATTTACATTTTGAATTAAAATTGAGCTGATATTACGTCAAAAATATTTTATATTGGGAAATAGTATGTCCAATTTTATTTTTACTGACGTAAAATGTTTATATTGACATGTCAAGATTAATGAGTTTTTTTTGAAAATCTAAAATATGTTGTAAACGTTTTAATTTTTTTTAAAAATCACCCATCTCTAATCTTTAACAATAATTGATTTTCTTGCCTTGCTGTATCAGAGTGTAATCTGATCAGTGTTTATTTCAGACTTTTTCCTCCGGGATGGGGCACATGATACTTTAAGGGGGGGGGGCTAACATTTCCCTGAGGAGGGGCGCACTGGTAAAGTATATACTATATTTTCTGCCTAAATTTTAATTCATTCGGGGGTGGCGGGGGGTGCGTTAGATGTGCTTCGAAGAGACACCACCTCCTTCCCACCTAAAGAGATACCTGAAAGAAACACTGAACATGATGTCATGTTTTTGTTTCAGAACAAAATGTCAAGAATCTCCAACTCTCGCGTGACTTACGTCATCGCCGCCATGTTTTGCTTGCTCGCGCTGGGCGTGTCAGGAGAAGATAAAGAGAAAAAAGACGAGGTCGACACCGGAAACAGATTTGTCTTCCCCTTCTACCCCAAGGAGCTGGACATTTTGATTGGCCACCTGCAGACAAAGGTAACGTGTGCTCTGATTGGTCGTTGGGCGTGACGTCACAATAACACGTCACTATTATTTAGGAGAAAAATTATTTAAACTATTTTGTTAAACCTCTGAAGTATGTAATCTAGACCTAGACGATCTCTTAAATAGTCTGCGATTTTAATCGGCTTCTCTATCATTGGACACACGCTTTGCTGTTACACCTAAGATATCTTTTATTTGTGTGTATGTAAGGCAATCGACCTTCCCTATTCCGTACCTTGGGTTAATAGTTACTTATACATAAACAAAACAAAAAGTATTCACGCATGAGTGTGGACAAAGTATCGGGCCACCACATAAGCTTTAGTTTTATAAATCACATGCTGATTAATTAAACTAGTAATGCACTTTATGCTTTTAATCAAACCATCATAAACACATAGCAACCGACCATATTTCACTACATACTGTTATATGATTACATCACATACAATTGTGTGGTCAAGTCACTAATATTTAACGAAAAAACTTGTTTCATTGCCGGATCCGGCTTTTTGTTCCCCAGCTTTACCGGATCACGGAGAGTATGGGCACATGCCAGGAGATTAACAACGGGAATCACGAAGCCGGTAGGTTACGTGTGGTGGTGTGGTTGTGGTGGAGGGGATGGTGTGGTTGGCGTGGTTGGGTAACGGTGGTGTGTGGTTTGGGGTTAATTGGTTATAGTTGTGGTGGTGGGGTTCTGGTGGTGGTAAATGTGGAAGGCGTGGTTGTGATAATGGTGGTTAGCGTGATTGGGGTTAATTGGTTATAGTTGTGGTGGTTGTGTGTTGTAATTCTGGTAGTGGTTGTTGGCGTGGTTGTCGTAATGGTGGTTGTCGTGGTTGTAGTGCGTGTCGTGGTTGTGGTAATGGTACTCGAATTGGTTGGGGTAAGTGGGTTATAGTTCAAGTGGTTTTGTTGTGGTGGTGGTTGGGGTGGGGTAGGCATATGAGGTTAATCTGGCATTTCGGGGTGGGGGGTGGTTGTAGTAATTTATGTGGTGAATGTGCAAGTTATTTTTTGGACTTGCATGTTGTGTTGTCGGTGTTTGTGGTACTTCTGGTTGTTTTGTTGTGGTTTTGAGGTTAGGTTATTGAGTTGGTCGAAAAGGTTTGTTCACTTTGGGTTGTTATGCGGTAATTGTGGTGGTGGTGGTTGTAGCACTTTTTCTAGTTGTGTTGTGGTGGTTGGACTGTGGTATTGGCTGTAGTGAATGCTTTTGATTTGGTTATTGTGTAGTAGTTGTAATGTTGGTAGTTGTTATTTTTTGTGATGGTTGTGTTGTGGCGGCATTTGTGATGGTAGTTAGGTGGCTTTAAGTTAAGAAATGCCCTTCAACTAAATCTCTTGAGGGTGATTTTCCAAAACAAACATGTGTATCTTAATTTAAAAAGCTTAAAATAAAACTAAAACCGAGTTGTGTTAAAAAAAGTTATGAAAAACACACAGGTATCCTGCATAACATATACTAATTTAATTTATACATTTATTTTATAAAGTAATTTATTTAAAAATTTTTTTTACATTGCTGTATTGTTCTACACCCGTCGTCTTAGTATTGACAAACAGTAAATTTAAAGTCTACAATTTCAGTTGGTAGACGCTCATGATATACTGCTCTCGTGATCTTGTGATCTCTTATATGGGTGAGCTGAACACAGTTCACCCCAGGAACTGGACTAGCAAACATGATCACAATAGGGCTTGTAAGTAGGTCACAACTTCTCGTTCTCGTACTAAGCAGCTAGTAGATTTCGAGACCGTAGACTTACAAGCCCTATATCAAACTAGCCATCCCAACCACACAATAGTTTACACCAAAACATTACAAACGTTTTAGTCCCTTTTACCCCTTTTTTTAAGAAAAACATTTGACATCCCCCCCCCACCCCTTCGCTACTTTGTTTCTATAAAGAAAAATAGTAAATTAATATCAATTAAAGTTAAAATAAAAATAAACGACACTGAAATAATTCGACCTACATAGCAAAAATATGAATGTTTACTACAAATAATAAAAACGTGAATAACATTTTAAAAGAAATTGATAAAAATTGATCACTTTACAGTTAATCTATGTCAGTTTTAGTCAGCAGCAAGATATATTTAACTCTTTACGTTTAGCTATTTGATGTCGGCTGCATTTAATTAGTTGTTTAAAATATTAATAAAACATCCGGTCTTTATCTGTGTGCTAAGTTTGATACAAATTGGTTTCGACCCACAACTGAAAAAGAAAAAAATCGAGGGTTGTTTAAAAAAAAACAAGTCACAGACATTTAATTTACAGCGACAGTTTGTCCTGCCTCCTTGTACGTCTTTCTATTAAGGTTTTCATTATCATCTTGTGATGACTGATACAGATTTACAATAGTTATTCTGCCATTTATTGACGATTGTTTAATTTACTTAAGTCGAAAAAAAATAATTTAACCTAAAAATTAATAGACAGCACATATTTTTTGTAGAGGGGGGTATTGGGGGTTGACTTATTGTTTGAACAGAAATAAATGTGGGGTAAAAAGAAAACAATATTATAACTATCACTGTCGATATGTTGAGAATAACGAGGGACTTCAAATAAAACATCATCCCCTTTTAAACATCTATATATCTTACAGTCGTTTTACAGAGATTGTTTAAGCATTTATAAACAATCATCTGTAGTTTTACACAGTTAAAAAAATATTAATACACATTTTTATTCGCAAACAGTCTAGAAATAGAAGCTAGAAACAAATCCTTGAAAAATTAGAATATGCTAAATCTGGCAACTTTATACAATGGGGGAGGGGGGGGGAGAGCTAGGGGCAAAACGCATCATATTAGTTAGGTTAGGTTTGTCTTTCGTCCCTCCTGGGACATAGACCGCTGACAAGAGTTTTCCAGGCGTCTCTGTCATGGGCTAGTCTCTTTAACTGTCCCCAGGTGTATCCAATCTTCTTGGTGTCTTAATTTAATGATACAATTTTATAGTAAGCTATAGTCCAAAATGACAGGTTTAAGAAAAGTCAAAACTACGATCAAGTACCAATTAACCCAAAAAACAATATTCATGTAACATTTTTTTCTTTTTTTAAAATACTTTTATTTTCAAATAGAAATAACTACATCAGCATATAGGCCTAAAAAATGTGTGTACTTTAGTCTCGAACATAGTTCAACATTTACAAAAATTATTATTACATGAACAAAATGGTGAACATTACTGAAAAAATATGTGTCGATTCAAATGAGGTTAACTCAGTCTCCTCTGGATAACAGCAATTAATTTCGAAGTATTCGTTTCTCTATAAAGATAATCTTAGTACTTTTAAGCCTTCTTAATTTTAATTACAATTATATTTTGAAATTTGATTTTAAAAAAGTTAAATTTTTAGGCTTTTAAAAAAAATGTAACAATAAATTATTTAGTTAATTAATAGACAGTTATTCTCAAAGCAGATTGTTTTTTTTTATCGAACCAATAGTTTTTTTCTGATAAATTGTGTAACTAAGTTCTTAGTTTCTTCCCCTAGTAGATATAAAAAGTATAAAAGGGAAGTAACTAGCAACTACATTTTTTTATTGTACTTAACAGCACTAGACTGTAGATGGCATATACCTCATATTATCAGACTTTATATGACATGTATCTTATAGCAACAGACTGTAGATGTCAGTCGATGACATATACCTCACAGCACCAGATGGTAGATGACATGTGCTTCACAGTACACGACTAGATTACATATAACTCATAGCATCGGACTGTAGATCACATATAACTCATAGCATCGGACTGTAGATTACATATAACTCATAGCATCGGACTGTAGATTACATATAACTCATAGCATCGGACTGTAGATTACATATAACTCATAGCATCGGACTGTAGATTACATATAACTCATAGCATCGGACTGTAGATTACATATAACTCATAGCATTGGACTGTAGATTACATATAACTCATAGCATTGGACTGTAGATTACATATAACTCATAGCATCGGACTGTAGATTACATATAACTCATAGCATCGGACTGTAGATTACATATAACTCATAGCATGGGACTGTAGATTACATATAACTCATAGCATCGGACTGTAGATTACATATAACTCATAGCATCAGACTGTAGATTACATATAACTCATAGCATCAGACTGTATATGACATGTATCTCATAGCATCGGACTGTAGATGACATGTACCTCACAAGACTGTAGATGACATGTACCTCATAGCATCGGACTCTAGATGACATGTACCTCACAAGACTGTAGATGACATTTACCTCATAGCATCGGACTGTAGATGACATGTTCCTCACAAGACTGTAGATGACATGTACCTCACAAGACTGTAGATGACATTTACCTCATAGCATCGGACTCTAGATGACATGTACCTCACAAGACTGTAGATGAAATGTACCTCATAGCATCGGACTCTAGATGACATGTACCTCACAAGACTGTAGATGACATGTACCTCACAAGACTGTAGATGACATGTACCTCATAGCATCGGACTCTAGATGACATGTACCTCACAAGACTGTAGATGACATGTACCTCACAAGACTGTAGATGACATGTACCTCATAGCATCGGACTCTAGATGACATGTACCTCACAAGACTGTAGATGACATGTACCTCATAGCATCGGACTCTAGATGACATGTACCTCACAAGACTGTAGATGAAATGTACCTCATAGCATCGGACTCTAGATGACATGTACCTCACAAGACTGTAGATGACATGTACCTCACAAGACTGTAGATGACATGTACCTCATAGCATCGGACTCTAGATGACATGTACCTCACAAGACTGTAGATGACATGTACCTCACAAGACTGTAGATGACATGTACCTCATAGCATCGGACTCTAGATGACATGTACCTCACAAGACTGTAGATGACATGTACCTCACAAGACTGTAGATGACATGTACCTCATAGCATCGGACTCTAGATGACATGTACCTCACAAGACTGTAGATGACATGTACCTCATAGCATCGGACTCTAGATGACATGTACCTCACAAGACTGTAGATGAAATGTACCTCATAGCATCGGACTGTAGATGACATGTATTCGCTATACCGTGTAACTAATACTATCATTTATATTGCATTCTTGTTTGGGGTGGGAGTGAGGGGTGGTTAAAAGAAAAAGTTGGGGGAGGGGGGGGGGGCAAACAGAGAGAAGTTACAATTTTACATTCTATGTGTCGATTTTTTAAATGTAGGCTAATTGCACATTTTATTGATGAAAAACCCACTGTTGACGCCGTTCATTTGGTACTTTAAAAAAAAACAACTAAAAAATTGCAGTTTAATTATATTTCATCACAAAAGTCACAACTCAATCGTCGTTTGTGAAGCTCAGACGTACTACCTATAATAGTATACACGAAATCGTGGTATCTATCTATCTATATAATTCTCTTCATGGGGACCATAGAAGACACCACGAATACAAATACAAAAATCATAAGGCGGCTCTGTGTCTTGCGTTAATCCTGAGCTTAAGCCGAGGTTTAAACCTAAACGAAAATGTCAGTTCGTTTATTGAAATTTTACTCGAGAAAACTACAGTTTATAAGTATTGCATTAAGGTAATTATAGCAAAGCTCACTGGCTAAGTGTAGTGAAGCGGTTGTTCTATTTGTTTTCCTGATAAATTAAAGATTTAACACATTAAGCTTATTCGGTCCTGCGGCACTGACTTAGATGTAGTTAATACTTATTTGAAAGCAAGATATGTTTTATTCTGAACATGCTAAATGAAATCGTTTATTGATGTTTGTGCATAACGTTCGTGAAATGGCATTCATTGGCAGGTTAACGAGGGAGTTAAAAAATACAGGACTGAGTTTAAAGTTGCGTTTGTGTCACTTGTATTAGTTTTCATTTAGGTTGTAAGTGCTGAACTCAGAGTTTCTTCCAGGCATCTCTACCGCCCCCCCCCCCCCGAACGAAATTGAATTTATATAGAAAACATACTTTTACCAGTGTCCACCCCCCCCCCCCCCTCCCGAAAAAAAAGGTCTGGAAGAGACAGTGGTTGAACTAAATAGAGAAGTGTTTCTTTAAGTAGGCGGATGCTGCATTGCCGACACTACGACAACTGTATGAGAATTGTTTCTAGTAATGACCTTATTTACATCCAGGGACTTATCCACATAATATCTTCTGCTTTATGTAGTGGAAATCCTCCTCTCCGTTCGGTTGTCAATATTATTTTTGACGTGGATAAAAAAAATTTTTTTAGATTTTGCCATCAAAGTGGTCGTAAAAAAATTAAACTTAAACGTGAAAATAATTCAGAAACGTAAAGTTTTTAAAATCAATGTTACAACAATTGCAGATCCGTAGCACTTGCAAATATTTCGTTTTGAGTTGAAGGCTACAATTCTATCAAGCCTAAATTTTAACCTAACGTTTTACTTTCGTAAGACAAACATTGATTAACTGTACAGGAAAGCCTTGATCGATTTTCTGAAAACCTTATTTCATATCTTAGTAATTTGTACTCAAAACTTTGCCGATAAAATTTATTATTCAATTTTTTTAAACCACTTGGCCTTGTCATTTTGTGAGATAAAACATGTAAACAACCAAATTGTATTTTGCACTGTTTTAAAAATTGCGTTTAGTAACCGAAAATACTAAAATATCAAATACATTCAATCTCAAGTAAAGTCCTTCAAAAATAAAAATTAGGTTTTTTTATACACCATTTCGAGACAATTCACGGCCGCATTTATTATGTGGAACTATTCTGTTTTCATCCTACTGTATGTAGGCCTATCCGTTTGGTTTTAAGTTACATGAGATGTATGTATGTTATTTAGATGAAAACTTTTGTACCTAAAACTGTGCAAATTCTACTATCATAAAGAAATAAGTAGCGAAGCCCTCAACAGCTCAGCAAGAATTGCATTGTAATCTAAATTATATATAAAAAGATAATTGGATAATTAATTTCTTTAAAATTGTATTGCTCATGCACAATACAAAATAATCTTTTTATTAATGTACCATCTGTCCTTCTACTATATTTGAATTTTGTTTCTTTTATGATTCTATTTTCTCCAAATTACTCTAATGTTGTAAGATGTACTAGAAATCATTAAAAAAAAACAACATTTTAAGGAAGTATCGACAACTTAATGTTTATATTACGAATCTGTTTGAAAAGTGTTATGACGATAATGTGGATATTGAAAAAAAACGAGCTTTACATTTATCAGGAGAAACAGCGTACCAGTTGCAATGTAAATTTATTTTATGTCACTACAGTAAATACTAAATGTAAAGCTATTGAATTGTTATAATAATGCTGGGAGTAAGCTTACATAAATTTTAAAAGTAAACATTACACACAAATGTGTATGCTTGTTATGACATAGCCTGCATGTCTTTTACGGCATCGTTATGTAATGTCCTAATAAAATATAAAAAGAAAATAATTTAAAAATATTATATTCTTTATTTTTAGAAAACTATAGGCGTGAAACGATAAAATTTGTTAGTAATACACAATATAAAGTTTGGTGAAAATATACAACTCACTATTGAAATACATGTGGTCAAATCCCCCATATTCATGTTTTCAAGTTAACTTTACATGAAACTATTAGCCATTATTAGCACTCAATCAAAGCCATTAATCGATACGTTTTTCTCAGAAACTAGGGTGTGGCCGGCACGGATAGTTATTATAATTACTTCTTTTAATCCTCTATTCATTAAAGAAAACATTACAGACTTTCTTTGTCTAGATATATATATTGTTTTTTATTTTTTAGTGACTAAAGCTTTTACTACTATATTTTGAAGAAAGCTGGTTTGTTTTATGTTTTTGTTCCAGTACACCGATTGATTTTATAAATGATTTTTTTTTTTACTTTTTAAAAACAGATTTTTTTTTCTCTCTATCAATTGCTTGTATAATAATCTTCAAAAAGTTTTATAGATTATTCTGCAGGACTTTCGAAACAATTTCCCCTCATTTATTTGAAGTTTGTAATCTCATTGTAGTGTTTGATCTGACATTGCACGAAAACATATTGATATTATTATAGCAAAAACATTTTAAAAAATAAAATCAGTATTTAAAAACTGGATTTGGTGCAACTTTGAGTAAACAGAAGGAAGAAAAAATACATCGTACATTATTTTTACTGAACATTAAAACTGTAATGCGGCATAATACCCATAATGAATTTAATCTGCATTAAATGCATTTACTAACATATGTAAAAAACTAATATTCAAAATAATGTGAGCAAATAATTGTAATTCAAGCGTTGATCAGTTAATTATTTTTATAACATGTGATTCTACGAGATGACGGAGGAGTGAAGAAGAAGGCATTGGGTAAACTCACCGTAAAAGACTATTACCCAAATGCTACAGTACGTAAATTTAATCCAACAGTTTTTTTTTATTTAGACATTCTAGTTTATTTCAAGATTTGGTCAAGCTAGTACACATGCATTCGGTGTGTTCATTTTAAAAAATTCAAGTACTTATTTCGAAATAAAAAATATAAAAAAAAAGAATAAAAGGTTTTTATTTAAATGAAAAAAAGAACTAAAATGATTTTCTTGTAATATGAACCGCTATTTATATAACCATTTGATAAAATGTGAATTATTCATACTTGTTATATTTAACACTTAATACAGAAATACCCGCTTTTTTAATAGTTATATAAATTGTGGCGTGTTAAAATTTATTTATAGAAAGTAATTTCTTTATTTTTTATTTGATAAATAAAAAGTTACTATGAAAATGTTATATATTTTAAAATATATAATGTATGTTCATTAAAATGTAATACCTTATCTTAAAAGCTGGTAATTTAAAAAAAAAAAAGTTAATTTAACTTTAAAATCTAAATATTGGCAACAACTCTTATCAGTTCACAAAAATATATAAAATCTTAAGCCTAATGTTTCATTCAAACAACAATGCTACCGGTAAATACAGGTAAATGCATGACGTCACGCAGGTGAAGTGAGAAATCCTATTTTAAATAGTCATCCGATTAATTAAGCAAGTATTTTATTTTATTCATGATTTAAATTTAAATGGAAACAAGTTAAGGGTTCCAAGCAATTCTGGTTAATGTTCACAATGTTCAGTAAGTTGCATTTATTTACATTGACAACAATATCGGTATAAATATTAAGAGAATATGCAGACATTAACAATAATTTGATTGAGTTAACTATATATATATATATATATATATATATATATATATATATATATATATATATATATATATATATATATATAATTTTTCAAAGCTCCAAGCCCTTAGGCTTGTAATAGAGAAAAAAAAATAATAAACGTCCTTCAATACTAATAGCGGGTTTTTTTTAATTGAAAAAAGTCCCTGACAAAATGTACATTTACGAATAGCAGTATGGATACAGTCAGATAGCGTAAATCGCATGTCAGATAATGTTAGGCTTACATTTTGGTTTAGGTTTAAACCTCGGCTTAAGCTCAGGATTAACGCAAGACACAGATCCGTCTGATGGTTGTGGTATTGTCATTGCTACATTAGAATGTAATTTTGTCGTACCAAAGCTTGCCTTATGTCATCAACAGGAAGCTAAACAGCGCCGCCTGATTGTTGTGTTCTTATCGCTATATTAAAATGTAGTTATGTCTTACCAAAGCTTGCCTTATGTCGTCAACAGGAAACTACGCAGAACCGCGTTATGATTGTGGTGTTATTATCGCTATATCACAATGTAGTTTTGTCCTACCAAAGCTTGCCTTATGTCACCAACAGGGAGCTACTTCATCAACGTCTACGACGACGGCGGCGCCGACAGCCCGCCCAACGGCCGCATCAGCAAACTGGAGAAGATCGCCAAGCTGAGGGAGGAGGTCAAGGCCGCTGAGCTCAAGCTGGAGAAATGCCGCTTCCAGTTCTGGGCAGGCGCCCGGAAGTAGGGGCCCGGTGACGTCAAGTGACGGTCGGTTGTCCGGAAGTTGGGGCCCGGTGACGTCGTCATGAGTTAGTCCTTCAACTTTGGCTTCGACACCACGATTGTTCTTATCAAACCTTTAAGGGGGGGGGGGGAGATATTTAACTTACTGATTAAAATAATCATATTATACTTCCTATTTCCCGATTATTATTGTATTAGAATGGTCAGCAACTTATTACGTGAGTGATAATTGTTTCTAAAAGACATACATTCCTGTTCTAGTTAAACCAAATTTTAAATAAAAAAATATTTTACAGACTCTAATCTCTTGTTGCATCTTCACTTCCCCCACCCACCATATCCCCTTCACACAACTCATTTTTATATTAATTAAACTAAATGGGACTAGTGTGGCTAAGCGGTAGAGCGCTAGACTGATAACCAAAAGCATCGAGTACCAAATCGTGTTCAAGTCAGTAGAACTGTGTATAGTGTTGACCACACTATCCCTTCATATGCTGAAGTAGCAGAAACAGTTGAACTCTACTTCACGGTCAGGTTCAAAAAGGGAACGTAACCTTTTTACTTTTAAACTAAACAAAGCTATAGCCTTATCTACTTTACATCGACATTTGTATCGTGGGCTACGGATTCACTGACAAACCCAAGCTCAAAGTGTTAAGTACCCCAGGGGTCATCCATAAATGACGTCACGCTTTTTTGACGATTTTTACCTCCCCTCCCCTCCGTCACACATCGTCACAAAAAGCCAGACCCCCCCCTAAAATGACGTCACACCTCAGCCTACAACCCCCCCCCCCCTCAAAATTACAGTTGAATTTTTCTTAAAACATCGATATTTTTTTCAAAATCTTGTCTGAACTCTATCAAAATAGAGTATTTTAATCAATTCCTATTGCAATTTATTAAAACAGTTTTCTAAAACGGGAAATAACGTCTAAAATTCGTTTTATAACATTGCTTTTTTTTATGCAAAAGTGTGTCACACACCGTCACAAAATTACGGACCCCCCCCCCTCCCCCTGTGAGTGTGACGTCATTTATGGACGACCCCCCCCCTAGCAAGAGTTGATGGAGTAATCGAAGGGTAGAGCACTTGTCTGCTGACCCGAAAGTATCGAGTTCGAATCCGGGCTATAAAGTTGGTTCGGCGCAGTACTGACGATACTATACTATCTCTTTATGTGCTAAGTCTACAAAAAGAAAGTGAACTCTATTTTACTTGCACCTAGGAACGTCACGCTCGTAATGGAACTTTACTTTTTTTTTACCCCAGCAAGCTTGAGGCCAGTGCGTTGGAGAGGAATCCATTATAAATATTTTATGCGCCCATCATTTAATGGCAAGAATTAATTACTTAAAAAAAACATTGTTGTTGTCTGTTCCGCTTACAAAATTGGCATTACCACAGACAGATGTAATCAAACCCAGTTGATTGAATTCAATAAGTGATTGTTTGTAATGACACGCGATGAATATTTTATAACACAGATTACTTCAATCATTTAGAAAGCATTTTTTTTGTTGTTCATTAATCAGTATGTAGCCGTTCCAGTTCACAAATGGGTGGTAACGGATACATACCATAGCACGTCAGTGGAGTAGTTTTTGTAGCATTAACTATAGTTTAGGGATCCAAAAGCCACTCGTGGTGGAGTAGTTTTTTTTTCCTTGAATAATAAAACAGCCGTTTGGATCAGAAGTGTTGAGTGGTCCAGTGGGTAGAGCATGTGTCTAACAAAACAAGTGGATTCAACAAGAACTAATGATTGGAGTCTTAGAGGTGAGGGAGTATGGGGTGGGGACGGTGTTGGTATAAGGTAAGGATGGTGTAGGAAGAGTGTAGGGGTGGTGGTGGGGTGGTGAAGGGATGGTGTAGGTATGAGGTAAGGATGGTATAGGGAGGGTGTAGGTGTGGTGTAGAGGTGGGCTAAGGAGGGTGTAGGGGGGGGGTCATGGAATGGTAAAGTGATGGTGGCTTGTCTATGGTGACTGGTCTATGTATATTCAGTCTTAATCATTACTCAAACTTAATCACTACCCAAACTTAATTACTAAAACTTAATTACTATCCAAACTTAATTACTAAAACTTAATTAATATCCAAACCTAATCATTAATCAAAAGTGATTATTAACCAAAACTAAACCATTATCCAAGTCTTTTTTCCTATACCACAAAAACTTGTTTACTCAGCTTTAAACTGTACCCATCATTAAATAAAATAAAACTCAATTTTTTCGCTAGTCTTGTGTAATTTATACAGATTAATTTTTAATTCGACAATCAACTAAATTAATCAGCTGATTTCTTTAAATAAGGGGAATATGCAAAACCTTAGGTACACCTGTAGCATAATTTTAGATCATAAAGGATGAGCAGGCAAAAATCGAAGTTAAACTGTTTAGGCCTAGTTATTTCCTTTTTTGCCGTTGTCTAATTGTTTACCTTATATGGTATGCCCGCAGGGTTTCGTAGACGGCCGTCAAACTAGGTCATGTGTACACGCCGTGTCCAGTGGTCTAAAAATAGCGACACGAGGAGAAATATTAGCGATACAAATATACAAGATTAATTACAAGGTTTAACTACATTTAAACTCTATACTTCCATAAAACCTTCTGTTATTATTAATTTCTACACACACTCGATAGCTAAACAAATACTGTTCAGATAATTAAACTTAGTTGCGTACAGAGATATTGAAATGATGAATTTTAGTTTTGTTTTCATTTATGCCCTTATATGACCACCAACTTATTATTCCTGTTTCAGAGATGATATTTCAGAGATGATGTTGACTTAATTTTTCAAGTTTAACTGTTGTGTCAAATAACTAAGATTCTTTATATAATTCCTAGCTACTATTCTACTTCGCGACTACGCGTTCGACTTAATAAAAAGTTCAAGTACTATTGTTGTAAGAAACTAATAATAAAATTAGTAAAAATCTTCTATTTATCTAATTATGCTAAACAAACACACCATACCCAACACACCAAACAAAAACAAATCCCGCCCCAGCCCAACACACCAATCAAACACACCATGACACCCTAATATAGACATAACTCCTCCCCACCCTAATACACGAACCAAACATAACACCCCCCCCCCCTCACAACACACCACCCAAACACACTTTATTTGTATAAGTAAACAACTGTAATACCTCAATCAAACCTTAAACAATGCAGTTTAAAAAACTCGTTTTTTTCAAAAAGGGCACAATTGTATTATAATGACAACATTAGAAGTTGAGCTCACATTGTTAAGAGCTTATACTTTGTTCTGCATTGTTTCTTAACTGTATTGGAATTAATATTATTTAATTTGAATGAAATTATTTCAAATCAATGTTTTTTTTTTAAATAAATACATGTTTAAGTAAAATTGGCATACAAAAAGAACTACAAATAATAACAAAGCTATATGCGAAGATAATAGTATTAACAAAGCTATATAATATAACCGAAAAAAAAATCAAGCCCTAAAATGCATTAAAACTTCAAATTTGGAATGTTGACTTGTTTGCATTAGAAGTCATGCACAATTACCTTCACGGTTACATCGCTTAAAAATTAAAGCTATTTTTTTTTAAAAAAAAAAAGCCTTTAATACATTAAACTTATCAAACGGCAACTTTTGTTTGTGTTGGACGACATGTTTAATTCTAAAGTGAAATATTTCCAGCCCCCCTCAGATAGCTAGAAGTAAAGTACAGGGGTACCTCGAGATCAGAGTTTCTTCCAGGCATCTCTTCGGGACCCACGAAAAAATTCTACCGCCTCCCCCCCCCCCCCCACCCCCGAACGAAATGAAATTTATATAATTTATACAGAAAATATATACTTTTAACAGTGTCCGCCCCCCCCCCCCCCCGAAGAAAGTCTATCGCCCCCCCCCCCCCGAAAATTATCTCAAGTGCCCCCCCCCCCCCCCACCGGAGAAAAAAGTCTGGAAGAAACACTGCTCGAGATACGAGTTTAATTCGTCCCATAACGTCGCTTGTATGTTAAATTCCTCGTATCTTAAAGCAATTTTCACCATTGAAATTAATTAATGTCATTAATCCACTCCAGCGGACAAATGCTACCCCACTTTTAATTATAATTATAATTATAATTAAAGTGTATTTATACATGACAGATATTTTTTTTTGTCTGGGCCTAAATAAATATCCCACTCAAACTGGAGGTCCATTCGGGTATGAAGTGCCACATAACAAGCAGGGTTACATTAGCATACATTTTACAATGTAAAAAACTTATAAACCGGTTTAAAAGTAAAAGTAAGCGAAATTTCCCTTTTCAAACCTGACGGTTGTTACGTTCGGGTTAGTCTCTGACAAACAACAACGCTTCGTGTCTAACTTCTATACTTTTATTCAGTCTCCAATGTGTACATTTTAGCCCTCGTCCTACCCGCTATCAACTAACCCCCTACAATCGTTCACTCGCCCTTTTATACCCGCATTCGACCTTGGGATTACAATACATAAACATACAAGGGTAACTACACAGTAGGGTGAACTCCACTCACACACGCACTCTCCCCTAGTTCTAGACTATTCTAACCTATTCTAATCTGACCTACAACTGACCCGTAACAACGGTCTATAGGGCAAGTGAAGTAGAGTTCACTTGTTTCTGTGACCTCGGCATCTGAAGAGATAGTGTGATAAGCCGGTTTACATAATCATATATTATAAAAAAAATTAAAAACCATAATTAATTGTGTACTTGTTTAAACAATGCAGCGTGTACCAGTTTAAGTTTTTCTTTCTTTGCGCATTGTTCAATGTTAATTTGAACCATTTTCCCCCGAGATTTAGTTGAAACTTTGATTGGGTGCGTAAACACATGTATCTTGATTTGTTCCTGGCACTTCATAATAGAAGAATGTATTATTACGAGCTGACCCACGCCGTAAGCATACGCCGCTGTTTAGATGTGTTTTTTTTCTACTTTTGAGTAATTCATGATTCACTACCAATGCTGCGAATGAAAATATTTTGATTTAAAACACTAGCAGTAAAGACGATTATGCTCACACTCCCTCCCCACCCCTCCCGCGACCTCCGTGAAAGCAGCCGTCCGTGACGACAGTTTACTGACGTCAATGAATAGTTATGACAGAAATTGTTATTACCTCCCCTTTTTAAAATCTAAATTAGCTGCCCCTACCCCTAAGCACCGACCCAGCTCTACGATTGTAAACATTCGGGGTGAACCACAGCTCACCTGACAGGTGGGTATGAGGGTGGTGGCTAAGCTGCGTGGTGTCTTCTATGGTCCCCATGAAGAGAATTATATAATACGAGCCGACCCGCGACGTATCATACGCCGCTATTTGGTTGTTTTATTTTCTACTTTTCAGTAACTCGTAACTTGTGAATTCGACAGTACCAATGCTGCCACTGAAAATATTTGCTTTAAAACACTATCAGTAGGTCGTTAAGGAAGATACCCCCCCCCCACCCTCATTTCCCCCCAACCCCTACCCTACACCCCTCCCCCGTGAAAGCAGCCTTCTCTTAGTTACCTCCCTTTAGTTTAAAATCGTTTCAAACTAAATTATCTGCCCCTAATAGCCGTCACTAAACCCGGCTCTACGATCGTAAACATTTAGCGTGAACCACAGCTCACCAGATCATGTGGGGGTGGCGGGGATATGCCTAGGGAGGAAGAGGGGGGCTGCTAGGCGCACTTACAGCTTGCTGTTTTCTAGGGTATCCAAGAAGAGAATTATATATAGATATAGATATATAGATTATTATTATTTTTTAATGGCAGATTATTGTTTCTAAAGTGTATTTTGTTTTATCTCTGACCCATATTAATAGAGGAATTTGTCATACAACAGCTATGGGTTTTTTGTTTGTTATTTTTTTTAAATGGCAGATATATTTTTTTTGAAATTACTTTTTTTTTTTTTAATTTTTTTTTGAAATTACACATAATGTTGGTAAACCCTTACAGTCGCAGTTGTTAACACATTTAAAAAATCGGAATGTGGAAATATGACGAAGGTTAAACTGCTCATATGTCTAACCATTTTAAATTGTTTTATTTAATATTACAACATGTATACACACTTTTTATCAGTGGTATTTTTTAAATAGTATTTTATTTGATAAACATAAGAAATAATTAATATTAGGTACATTGATACATTAATTTCTTGTAAACATTATTTTAGTAAAGTTATTTCAATGTAAGTAGATTCCCTTTATCAAACATTATATTTATATGGGAGACTATTCGTGCAGTTGTTTGATTTTGATGTTTTCTCTCTTAGATGTGTTGTTGTCGCCAGCTATCGATGGGGTTGGTAAGATGAATAAAAGTAGAAATGGAAGTTTCATGGTTGTTGACAAAAATGCAATTATTGGTAAGACTGCAAAAACATTAACGGTAGATTACATCGGCATTATTTTGATAGATAATAATGTGGCTGAAATTATTCGACGCATTACAGACAGACATGGCCTATCATGGACACGTGATTGATTGACTAATTTATGCGTGTAGATAAGTATTATAAGTTGCTGTCAATTGAATTTGCCTGGCTAATGGGAGACACCTTCTTAGCCGATGTTGTCCGTAAAAAAGAAAAAAATCAACAGCTTCTCAAGTCAATTGGAGTAGTCCTATAAAAATATTATTTGATTACTAATTTTATTATTCTGGCGAAACATATGTATGTTTTTATATGAATTAACTTTATTTCATATTTAAAGCTATTTCATTTAAATAACAAATAAAATTTATTTACCTAACCCTAATCAAACATCAAATATTGAAATAAAAATGTTATTGGCTCTTTAAAAACATGGAAATTTTGTAAATTAATTGTAACTTTGGCTCTTCCTTTTTTTTCTTTCCTTTTTTCCTCCTCAGAGATGTAATTTACAGCGTCAGTTTGCCTTGTATGTTCGTTTAGTATTACAGTTTTCATCATCGGCTTGTGAGGACTGATACAGATTTACAATAGTAATATTTCTTTCTTATTTGAAGCCAACTTTCATTCAATTAAGATGTCTTAGTTATACATAGATCTAATACAAAACGTCTAATTACAATTTCTTTTAAAATCCTTAAAATGCATTCGCTCTACCGTCTTAAAAAGTTGCCGATTGTGATATTCATATTAAGCCCGATGGGAACCTCAATCTAATTTGTTAAAATAAAGTATTAAACAAATTTATTGGTTTTCAAATTTAAGTAGATTATTAATTTAATTTTAATACTTATTTTGTATACAAACATTCTTGACAAAAACATAACAAAACAAAAGAATGATTATTTTTTTCAAATTCAAAGCAAAGGTGTATATTTTAATGCACACTATGAACCGTGCATCAGCGTCACTATGTTCAGAGAACAAAACGATTAACATATGATTTTCGCACACAAAACAAGAACATAACAATGAATATTTACTGCAAATCAATGTGACTTCTGCTCTTGCCTTTCAAACACCAGTTCACAAATGTTGGCCTTTACCTTGAACTTAAGCAAATTTTCTCTTAGTTTTTCCGGTTTTACTTTCTCGTATATACGAAGTATAGAGAAAGTCTTGTAATCGTGCAAAAAAAAATCGAGATTTTTACAAATCTCGACGTTTTACACCTCACTGATACAGAAAAACATAATTTTGCAATCTTGTCCTTATGTCTGTGTGTCTGTGTGTGTGTGTCTGTCTGTGTGTAAACACGATAACTTGAGTACCGTTACAGCTAGGTTGATTAAATTTCATATATAAGTATATTATCCAAATCGTAGATCCGTATGAACTTTTGAGCGATTTCCGATAACCGGAAGTGGTACTTTTTCTACTTTGAATTTTTCAAAACCCTATAACTTAAGTACTATTCCAGATAGATAAATGAAATTTCACATGTAAGTAAAACATCTGATTCTCTAGCTTCTATTAAATTTTGAGTAATTTCCGTTGACCGGAAGTACTAATTTACGCTATTTCCAATTTCTCAAAAAACGCATGTAAATTTATAAAGTACTAATAATATTGCGCACTATTATGCACATTTTGTTTTGGCGTTCGCTTGGTGCGCAATTCTTTTTTCTATGAGATTCTATTCTATTTTTAAAAGTTTAAGTTATTAAAAATCATGTCTATATTCCAAAGTTATATAAGAATATTCGAAAAAGTTTAGGGGAGATTACTCCGGGTTTATTAGAATAGAGTAGTAGAACAAAAGCATTAACATATGATCTTTGCACACACAAAAAAAACATAATAATGAATATTTACTGTAAATCAGTGTGACTTCTGCTGTTGTCTTTCAGTCACCAGTTCAGAAACGCTGGCCTTCACCTTGAACTTAAGCAAATTTTCTCTTAGTTTCAGGTTTCAGAATAGAGTAGTAGAATCGATAAACTTAGCATAGCAAATCTAGGAGGTATGACACTGGCTCCCACCAAGTTCCGTTATACACGTGAACCCATATTGTACAAATTCGTCCGACTAAATTGTTTTTTTCAACTTAATGTATAGGGATTAAGGCGACCCTTATGAAGATATATGAAAATCTTTGAAAATTTTGATTTTTCGATTATTATTGAAATAAACAATTCAATATCTAAGAAACACGTTTTCTTTTTCAGTAATTATGTCTTACTTTATATTAAAATATGTTTACATTTTTTAAAAATCATAACCAACACCCATTGATATTTTATCAAGAAAGAAATGACTCGGATTTAAAAACAATAAATCAACCACTATATAAAAAATGGTAATGCAAAAAAAAAAAAAAAACAAAAAAAAAAACCATTCACCTACCGTTTTTAATCACGATAGTCATTATGATTTAAATGATCCCAATAATAACGTTTTTTTTTTTACTATAACTATTTTCATAACCTACGATTTACCTACGCCTTGGTCCATTTATGGTGCCTACAAAAATATTACAATATTTTTTACATCCCACTCCAACCCCGTTTCGACGACCCCCACGTTCCCTGATATGGACGCCCTCTAAAATTTAATAGTCTTAAATAAATGTATCGCCAATTTATTAAATCATACCTTGGTTTTCAGATAACTCGGTTGAATTTTAGAGAGGTTGTTAGTTGGTTTTTAGAGTTTGTTAATTACATTTGAGAGAGTTTGTGGATTGGAGTTTAGAGAGTTTGCACAAAGAACCCCACCCAGGATTTAGCTAGTTCAAGACGAATCTTACCAATATACGTGGAGCACCAAAATACACTACTACAACACTGTCACTTACTCTAGCTGATTTACATTTTTATTCTATTTTTGTTCTTCATATCACAATAGTGCCACAAATAGTAAAAAAAAAAGACAACAACACAGAAAACTATGGTTGGTCGTGTAGAAAGAACAAAATCCCCTCAGAAAGAAGAATGAAAGGTGAGGTGGATTGAAGGCGTTGAGACAGACCTACGGCAAGTGGGGGTCCAGATATGGAAGAATAAGACAGTGAACAAAATATCTGAGTGGGAAAACAAGGTTAACCAGATTTGGCTGTATAAAAATAAAAACAGCCATTAATGTTTATAGCTTTTGTTCATACCCATTATTTTAATTTTTTTATGTCAATGTTTAGATTTTATTTTACTGCTTCTTCAACCTGCATATTTGTTTTGCTCTGCACTTAATGTTGAGTATTTGAAAGTCAGCCCTCATTGTGTACAGAATTTAAATATGTCAGTAGGGTCAGTGTTTTTCTTGTTTATTTCCTAATCCAATCAACGACCAGTAAAATATCACGTGTTAGAGCAAACTTGTCTTACGTCAGTGTGTACTTTATATGTTCTTGACAATTCACCAATGTTTACAACATGCTCGTCTTTTATAAATGTCCATATTATTGTTGAGTAAATTATAAACTGCATTTGTCCAAATCTATAAAACGTATTTACAGTGAAAAGTTCTAGTCTACTCCAGTTACACGATAATTTGATGATAAGTATACATAGGCCTATTTATATATAAATTTCTGTATGTAATAACAATATGTTGCTTAATATTACATTTATACACACACACACACACACATATATATATATATATATATATATATATATATATATATATATATATATATATATATATATATATATATATATATATATATATATATATATATATATATATATATATATACATTCAAATGCATACACATAAATATATATATACATATATATATATATATATATACATATATATACAAAAATATTATAACATATATTACATACACACATATACTAATATGTTGGCTTATATAACATTTATACATAAATATATAAATTTGTTTATTTATTTCTACACATGTGTTCCTATGTATGTATATATGTATGTATTTATAAGTATATGCGTGCATATTGTATGTATTTATCGTACAGGATAAACTTGTTATCTCTTAAGTCGAATAAAGTCTTGCTATTCTATACAAGCCCTAAAGACAGTTTAGACCCCGCAACATTCCGTTGCTTCAATGGGTCAAAGGTCAGACCGATTGACGCACGATTACATCGTTGTAGCCAATCAGCTGGTACGCCCTCTTGACCTCTGGTATTTTCTCCACCCGAAAGAAAGTAGGTCACCAAAAGGTCACGGAAAAGTGTTGAGTGTCATTCTGTTTTTGCGGGGTAATTAATTTTAGGAGTGTTCGATCGATATTGGTTGCGTGAGGTTGGCACAGGTAGGGGTTGAATTTTTATGGGCATGCGAAGGACATTTGCAGGGAGATAACTCCGGTATTTTGCATTTTAAGACATAGTAACATACAGCACAAGTGTTTTATAATTTATTTATTAATTAAACTATAAATCATATACACATTAAAAGCAGACAGTATTATTCAGGGATTTGAAATGTTATCAGCCACTATTTCTAAATTTTCATTGTGTATAGCTGCTTTTTATACAATATCAGAGCAGATAGTGCATATCTTTTTAAACAAACATTATTACATTTATTAGTGGTTATTAAGCTTTTGGTTAAGTTAACTTTGCTCATAATTTTTTCCGAATAGTAAAACAAAATAAATGTATAACATTTTAAATTAATTATACCCATCAACCTTTAAAACAAACATTTGAAGTGACTAGTTTTCTCATCATGAAGTTTGATCATTACATTTACAGGAAAAGTTTGATTATCTTATTTACAAAAAAAAATTTTTGACTATCACATTCAAAGGAAAAATGTGAACATCGTATTTATAGGTAAAGTTTGATCATCATTTTTACAGGAAAAGATTTATCATCATATTTATATATACAGGACAAGTCTAGTGCTCTACCTCTAGGCCACGCCGTCCCCATCATATTATTTACAGGACACGTTTATTATATTTACAGGACAAGATTATCGTCATATTTACAACACAGTTTGCCATCAACATATTTACAACATAGTTTTTCATCAACATATTTACAACACAGTTTTTCATCAATATATTTACAACACAGTGTTTCATTAACATATTTACAACACAGTTTGCCATCAACATATTTACAACACAGTTTGCCATCAATATATTTACAACACAGTGTTTCATTAACATATTAACAACACAGTTTTTCATCAATATATTTACAACACAGTTTTTCATCAACATATTTACAACATCATTGTTATTATTATTTATACAGGACAATATTTATAGTTACAGAACCAGATTTGACATCATGTTTTATTACTACACGCTATTCAGACCCGCCTCGGCTATCAATACAATATACACATATATGGGGTAATAAAATTACTCTACGAGCATGTTTTTTACTAGCTATAACTTAAGGCACAATGTCCGGTTTGTATGTCGGTCAGGGAATACCTTCAACAAACTTGAGCTACTAACATTTTTAACATACCACCATGTTAAGAAATGTCCGTTTTGTTTCGTGTTCTTGTTTTAAAGCGTTCAAAAGCTATCTTTGTTCATGTGTATTTTTAAAATAAATTCGCGATATCAGTAAAATAGCAATTTATTTTTTAATATCTTTAATATTAACAGATAAATTAATCAGCCTTAGGGCATGACTCCATTTTTGTCTTAAAAACAAATTAAAAAATAAATAAAGCAAGCATTGCGGGGTCTGGCGGTACTGTAGTTCCGCCCCTGGCGGGATGAATTGGTTGACCATAGGCGATTGTTTTAACGCGGACGTCACATTGGTGTATATTTTTTTAAATATCAGATATGACGAGTCATCAATGAGTTATCTTATTTTTCATCAAAAATTTATCGATGACGCTATTTTCTGTTTTAACTCAATATAACAAAAAATCACTTAGGTAGGTCAAACAGGGTTTTTAGATAATTATATAATTAGTTTATTTTAAGCTTGGTGTCTGTCTGGCTGTTAATATAACGCCACTAGCGCATTCGAAGTGAGTCATTTCAACGGAGGGCTGGTGTACGGGTTATAGGCTCCATGACAAAACATATGTATGTATATCCTACTGGTGTTTTATCCAGTGGATTAACGTCTGAGGGATTATCTCTGTGTTCTTTGTCGAAGGTGTGTGTGTTTGGGGGGGGGGGGTAATTCGGTCCATTGGAAAATGAAGAGAGGATAAAGTTGGTGGGATTATGTTGGAGAATTGTGTGGGAGGATTATATTTAGTGTATATGTAGGGGATTATATCGGCTGGATTATGTAGGGGGTATTATGTCAAGGGGTGGGGTAGTATGTCAATAGGTGGGGGAATTATGTCAAGTGGTAGGTTATTATATTAGTGGATGTAGTATTGTGTCGGGGGTGGGGGTATTATGACAGGAGGTGGAGGAGTTATGTTAGGGGGTAGGGGTATTATTTCAGAAGGTGGGGGTAGATTGTCAAGGGGTGGGCAGGTATTATGCTAGGGAATGGGGGTCGTCACTCGACCTGTAAACAAAGGACCAATAACTCTTGTTACGGTGTAAGGATTATTTTTCCCTTGAAGAGCTTTATTGCTGGCATATGTTCTGTAATTTAATTAAAAAACTACTGCTAAAGAATGAAATTAAAAAATGTTGTCTGGATAATTGAGTCATCAACATAATAAAACAGTGTAGATTTATTGGATTTAAAACATTGTATTTTTCTTTCTATAACATTTTAAGTTTGAACTGATTGTATAATGGATAGGTAATTTTTTTGTGTGGGAGGTAAACTGCCTCGATGTGTCTCGCTAGAGAAACCTAAAAATATTTAAATACGTATTTTTTTAATTACTAAGACATGCTAAAGTTATAAGCAATAGAATTATTATAATATTTTTTTTATTTAAATACATTTAAATACACGTTCAAAATTAAAATTTAAGAAAAAAACTGAAAATGTTTATTTAAAAAATAATTGACAAAATAAAAAGTACACTAATTTAGCTAAAAGTAGGCCTACTAAATGTAATCTAATAATACTTTCAAATACCAAATGTTTGTTTGCAACATTAAAATAATTATTTTTTCTCAAGAAAGAAGTGCACTTATTTATTTTAAAAATGCATCTTTTGTTATCGGGTATAAGCCTACCTCTTAAAAAAACAATTAATTATATTATATACTTATTTTCTTGTGTCATTAATTCATCGAGCGTTTTTACTAATGGGATTCAATTAATCAT